>NC_069501.1:1255905834-1255946514 GCF_027579735.1 Bombina bombina | reverse complement strand
TGGTTTCAGTTTGAATCTTCTGCTTATGTTTTTCATTAAACTTTATTTTGGGTGTGGATTATTTTCAGCAGGAATTGGCTGTCTTTATTTTATCCCTCCCTCTCTAGTGACTCTTGTGTGGAAAGATCCACATCTTGGGTAATCATTATCCCATACGTCACTAGCTCATGGACTCTTGCTAATTACATGAAAGAAAACATAATTTATGTAAGAACTTACCTGATAAATTCATTTCTTTCATATTAGCAAGAGTCCATGAGGCCCGCCCTTTTTTTGTGGTGGTTATGATTTTTTGTATAAAGCACAATTATTCCAATTCCTTATTTTATATGCTTTCGCACTTTTTCTTATCACCCCACTTCTTGGCTATTCGTTAAACTGAATTGTGGGTGTGGTGAGGGGTGTATTTATAGGCATTTTGAGGTTTGGGAAACTTTGCCCCTCCTGGTAGGAATGTATATCCCATACGTCACTAGCTCATGGACTCTTGCTAATTACATGAAAGAAATAGATATATAGATATAGATATATAGATATAGATATATAGATATAGATAGATCTCTCTCTCGATAGATAGAGAGAGATATATCTATAGCTATCTATATATATATATATATATATATATATATATATATATATATATATATATAGAGAGAGAGAGAGAGAGAGAGATAGATATATATAGAGAGAGATATAGAGAGAGAGAGATATAGAGAGAGAGAGAGATTTAGAGAGATATATATATATAGAGAGAGAGATAGATATATAGAGAGAGAGAGATATATATATATATATATATAGAGAGAGATAGATATATAGATATAGAGATATATATATATATATATATATATATATATATATATATATATATATAGAGAGAGAGAGAGATAGATATATAGAGAGAGATATATATATATATATATATATATATATATATATATATATATATATATATATATATATATATATATATAGAGAGAGAGAGAGAGAGAGAGAGAGAGAGAGAGAGAGAGAGAGAGAGAGAGAGAGAGAGAGAGAGAGAGAGAGATAGATATATATATATATATATATAGAAATGAATTTATCAGGTAAGTTCTTACATAAATTATGTTATCTATATCATATATATATATATACATATACATATATATATATATATATATATATATATATATATATATATATATATATATATATACACACACACTATAATATACAATAATCAAGGACTGCACTCGCTGGATTTAAGCAAAAAGTAAATTTATGCTTACCTGATAAATTAATATCTTCTATGGTACGACGAGTCCACAGATTGATCCTTTACTTGTGGGATATTATCCTCCTGCTAACAAAAAGTGGCAAAGAGCACCACAACAGAGCTGTCTATATAGCTCCTCCCTTAGTTCCACCCCCCAGTCATTCGACCGAAGGTACAGGAAGAAAAAGGAGAAACTAAAAGGTGCAGAGGTGACTGAAGTTTAAAATAAAAAAATATATAATCGGTCTTAAAATGACAGGGCGGGCCGTGGACTCGTCGTACCATAGAAGAAATTAATTTATCAGGTAAGCATAAATGTACTTTTCTTCAATAAGGTACGAAGAGCCCACGGATTCATCCTTTACTTGTGGGATACAATAACAAAGCTACAGGACACGGATGAACGGGAGGGACAAGACAGATGCCTAAACAGAAGGCACCACTGCTTGAAGAACTTTTCTCCCAAAAATAGCCTCCAAAGAAGCAAAAGTATCAAATTTGCAAAATTTTGAAAAGGTATGAAGCGAAGACCAAGTCACAGCCTTACAAATCTGTTCAACAGAAGCATCATTTTTAAAAGCCCATGTGGAAGCCACCACTCTAGTAGAGTGAGCTGTAATCCTTTCAGGAGGCTGCTGTCCAGCAGTCTCGTATGCCAGACGGATGATGCTTTTCAGCCAAAAAGAAAGAGGTAGCTGTAGCTTTTTGACCTCTACGTTTTCCAGAATAGACAACAAAGAAGATGTTTGACAGAAATCCTTGGTTGCTTGCAAGTAAAACTTCAAAGCACGAACCACGTCCAAGTTGTGCAACAGACGCTCCTTCTTAGAGGAAGGATTAGGACACAGAGAAGGAACAACAATTTCCTGATTGATATTCCTATTAGCAACAACCTTAGGCAGGAATCCAGGTTTGGTACGTAACAACCACCTTATCAGCATGGAAAACAAGATAAGGCGAGTCGCATTGCAACGCAGATAGTTCAGAAACTCTTCGAGCCGAAGAGAAAGCAACTAAAATCAGAACTTTCCAAGATAGAAGCTTAATATCTATGGAATGCATAGGTTCAAACGGAACCCCTTGAAGAACTTTAAGAACTAAATTCAGACTCCATGGCGGAGCAACAGGATTAAACACAGGCTTGATTCTAACTAAATCCTGACAGAACAACTGAACGTCTGGAACATCTGCCAGACGCTTGTGCAGTAGAATTGATAAAGCAGATATCTGTCCCTTTAAGGAAATAGCTGATAGCCCCTTCTCCAAACCTTCTTGGAGAAAAGACAAAATCCTAGGAATCCTGATCTTACTCCATGAGTAGCCTTTGGATTCGCACCAATAAAGAAATTTAAGCCATATCTTATGATAAATTTTCCTAGTGATAGGCTTTCGAGCCTGAATCAAGGTATCTATGACCGACTCAGAGAAACCCCGCTTGGATAAAATCAATCGTTCAATCTCCAAGCAGTCAGCCGCAGAGAAACTAGATTTGGATGCTGGAACGGACCTTAAATCAGAAGGTCCTGTCTCAGTGGCAGAGTCCATGGTGGAAGAGATGACATGTCCACCAGGTCTGCATACCAAGTCCTGCGTGGCCACGCAGGTGCAATCAAAATCACAGAAGCTCTCTCCTGTTTGATTCTGGCAATCAAACGAGGAAGGAGAGGAAATGGTGGAAACACATAAGCCAGGTTGAACGACCAGGGTACTGATAGAGCATCTATCAGTACTGCCTGAGGATCCCTTGACCTGGACCCGTAACAAGGAAGTTTGGCGTTCTGACGAGACGCCATCAGATCCAATTCTGGTGTGCCCCATTGCTGAACCAATTGTGCAAACACCTCCGGATGGAGTTCCCACTCCCCCGGATGAAAAGTCTGACGACTTAGAAAATCCGCTTCCCAGTTCTCCACTTCAGGGATATAGATTGCTGATAGATGGCAAGAGTGAGTCTCTGCCCATCTAATTATTTTGGTAACCTCTATCATCGCTAGAGAACTCTTTGTTCCCCCCTGATGATTGATATATGCTACAGTCGTGATAATGTCCGACTGGAATCTTATGAATCTGGCCGAAGCGTTGAATATCGCTCTCAGTTCTAGAATATTTATCGGGAGGAGAGCCTCCTCCTGAGTCCACAAACCCTGTGCTTTCAGGGAATTCCAGACTGCACCCCAGCCCAATAGGCTGGCGTCCGTCGTCACTATGACCCATGCTGGCCTGCGGAAACACATTCCCTGGGACAGATGATCCTGTGACAACCACCAAAGAAGAGAGTCTCTGGTCTCTTGATCCAGATGTATCTGAGGAGATAAATCTGCATAATCCCCATTCCACTGTTTGAGCATGCATAGTTGCAGTGGTCTGAGATGCAAGCGAGGAAACGGAACTATGTCCATTGCCGCTACCATCAGTCCGATTACCTCCATACACTGAGCAACTGACAGCCGAGGAATGGAATGAAGAGCTCGGCAGGTGGTTAAAATCTTTGATTTCCTGACCTCCGTCAGAAATATTTTCATGTCCACCGAATCTATCAGAGTTCCCAGGAATGGAACTCTTGTGAGAGGGATAAGTGAACTCTTTTTTTATGTTCACCTTCCACCCGTGAGATCTTAGAAAAGCCAACACGATGTCCGTGTGAGATTTGGCTAGTTGGTAAGTCGACGCCTGAATTAAGATATCGTCCAGATAAGGCGCCACTAGTATGCCCCGCGGCCTTAGAACTGCCAGAAGAGACCCTAGCACCTTTGTGAAAATTCTGGGAGCTGTGGCCAACCCGAAGGGAAGAGCCACAAACTGGTAATGCTTGTCCAGAAAGGCGAACTTGAGGAACTAGTGATGATCTTTGTGGATAGGGATGTGTAGATACGCATCCTTTAAGTCCACGGTGGTCATATATTGACCCTCCTGGATCACTGGTAAAATAGTCCGAATGGTCTCCATCTTGAAGGATGGGACTCTTAGGAATTTGTTTAGGATCTTGAGATCTAAAATTGGTCTGAAGGTTCCCTCTTTTTTGGGAACCACAAACAGATTGGAGTAGAACCCCTGCCCCTGTTCTGTTTTTGGAACTGGGCAGATCACTCCCATGGTATATAGGTCTTTTACCCAGCGTAAGAAAGCCTCTCTTTTTGTCTGGTTTACAGACAATTGAGAAAGATGGAATCTCCCCCTTGAAGGAGAATCCTTGAAATCTAGAAGATACCCCTGGGTTACGATTTCTAAAGCCCAGGAGTCCTGAACGTCTCTTGCCCAAGCAAAGAGAGAAAGTCTGCCCCCTACTAGATCCGGTCCCAGATCGGGGGCTACCTCTTCATGCTGTCTTAGTGGCAGCAGCGGGCTTCTTGGCCTCTTTACCTTTGTTCCAAGTCTGGTTAGGTCTCCAGACTGACTTGGATTGAGCAAAATTCCCCTCTTGCTTTGCAGCAGGGGAAGAGGTAGAGGGACCACCTTTGAAGTTTCGAAAGGAATGAAAATTATTTTGTTTGGTCCTCATCTTATTTGTCTTATCCTGAGGAAGGGCATGGCCTTTCCCTCCAGTGATGTCTGAAATGATCTCTTCCAGTTCAGGCTGGAATAGGGTCTTACCCTTGAAAGGGATGGCTAAAAGCTTAGATTTTGATGATACATCAGCAGACCAGGACTCAAGCCATAATGCTCTACTCGCTAAAATGGCAAAACCTGAATTCTTTGCCGCTAATTTAGCCAGTTGAAAAGCGGCATCTGTAATGAAAGAATTAGCTAGCTTGAGAGCCCTAATTCTATCCAGAATATCATCTAATGGGGTCTCAACCTGAATAGCCTCCTCCAGAGCCTCGAACAAAAAGCAGCTGCAGTAGTTACGGGAACAATGCACGCTATAGGTTGTAGAAGAAAACCCTGATTAACAAATATTTTCTTTAGGAGACCCTCTAATTTTTTATCCATAGGATCTTTGAAAGCACAACTGTCCTCAATAGGTATAGTTGTACGCTTAGCCAGGGTAGAAATAGCTCCCTCCAACTTAGGGACCGTCTGCCACGAGTCCCGCATGGTGTCTGATATGGGAAACATTTTCTTAAAAGTAGGAGGGGAAGTGAACGGAATACCTGGTCTATCCCACTCCTTAGTAACAATGTCCGAAATCCTCTTAGGGACCGGAAAAACATCAGTGTAAGTAGGAACCGCTAGAAATCGGTCCATTTTACACAATTTCTCTGGAACTACAATAGGGTCACAATCATCCAGAGTCGCTAAAACCTCCCTGAGCAATAAGCGGAGGTGTTTTAGTTTAAATTTAAAAGCCGTCATATCCGAGTCTGTCTGAGTGAACATCTTTCCTGAATCAGAAATCTCTCCCTCAGACAGCAAATCCCTCACCCCCAACTCAGAACTTTGTGAGGGTACATCGGATATGGCTAATAAAGCTTCAGAGGGCTCAGCATTTGTTCTCAAACCAGACCTACTGCGCTTCCCCTGCAACCCAGGCAGCTTAGATAAAACCTCTGTGAGGGTAGTATTCATAACTGCGGCCATATCTTGCAGGGTGAAAGAATTAGACGCACTAGAAGTACTTGGCGTCGCTTGTGCGGGCGTTAATGGTTGTGACACTTTGGGAGAATTAGAAGGCATAACCTGATTCCCTTCTGACTGAGAATCATCCTGCAACATACTTTTAGTAGCTAAAATATGTTCTTTGCAATTTATTGACCTTTCAGTGCATGAGGGACACATTCTAAGTGGGGTTTCCACAATGGCTTCTAAACATATTGAACAATGACTTTCCTCAATGTCAGACATGTTGAACAGGCTAGTAATGACTACAAACGAGCATGAAAACACTTTATTTCGTGAAAAAAAAACAACAATCTTAAAAAACGTTACTGCGCCTTTAAGAGAAAAAAAGCATACAAGTTCTGCAAAACTGCTTTAAAATGCACCACATTTTTCAAATTTTTTATAGCAGACTCAATGTGTAGATAAGTTTGCCCCACAAGAAAATTTAACATTTAACCCTTTATTGTGCAAACCGGATCGAATTAAGGCCTAAATCCGGAAAAAAAACACCCCAGAACCTTGCCACAGCCCTGCTGTGGCGCCTACTTGCCCTCAGGGGTTGTAAATATGTGGTTAAAGCTTTGATTTGGCCCAAAACATCCACAAGGGCCCTCAGGAGTTGGAGCTTGCTGCGTGAAAACAACTGCGCATCTGAGGCGCGAATAGGCCCCGCCCATCTCACTCGATGTCTCTACAGCCTCAAAGAACCGCACCAGAGCGGTTTTAAACTAGCCATGTGGGTTCTGAGACCCAAAAAATAAGCCAAGTGTACCCTCAATAAAGTTGCCCAAACACATATACAGAGGGCCGCAAGTACCCCCAACAGACCAGGTTTAAATGATAGCTGAACCAGTGCACAGGTGACAATCAGTTGATGGGTGAGAGCAAGTTAGTAACCACTGAGTTACTGATCAGCTGATTACTTCACCTGTGCACTGATTCAGCTATAATGAAAACCTGGCCTGTTTGGGGTACTTGAGGACCATGGTTGAGAAACACTGCACTAAAGCATCAGCTCATCGTAAAATGTATTGATTACCTGGAGAATAAAGCACACATACTCTGCTCACATACACACTCACACAATTATATGGCACAGTGCCAGTTACTAAGCAATTAGAATGATAAACAATCTCTTCTCTACTCACTACTGTATTGTAAAAATAGAAATAATTTGCCATACAAATTTTACACAAAGGACAAGTTATCAATACTGCCAACACAGCTGCTGCAATATGGTGCTCAAGAAACGCACGTGTACATCCCACTTAGGTATGCTCTTCAACAATGGACACCAAAGGATACCAAAAGAATGAAGTACATAATAATAAAAGTAAAATAGAATTTATTTATTTTTTGAATGATGGAAATGTAATTATGACTTTCATGTTCCTTTCAAAAACTAATTTGATTTGCTGACATGGGGCCAGTAATAGTTAATGCTAATTATCAAAATATAAATAACTGGAAAAGTCTATTAAAATAGCATGCTCTACCTCAATCATGAAAGTTTAATATTTAATGTCTCCCTTTGACTATGTGTTTAACCAGTTACTTTACAGTGGCATTATTTCTAAAAACATTTAACTGCAATAATTACATATATTTTATAAATGACTCATTATCTCCTTTTTATTAATATAAACTTGTATAAAAGCAGCACATATTAAAAACACAATGCAACAGCTTTCAATTGATTTGTGAATTACAAGTTAACAGCAGTCTTTAAATAAATGGAGACACAGAGAAAAATAAAAATAGATACTGCATCCTCTGACTGAACAGACATAACATATATGGAGTTTGTACCAAATTAAATCAAATAACCATGAAAAAGGGAGGCTTAGCAATATTCAATGTCAAAAACTTTAATTTAAATAATGTGGACACCGCACACTTAACTTCAAACTCTGGGTTTTAAATTATGGATTTAAATTTGAATTGACCCTTTGACTTCCTGTCAGTATTGGGTTATGCTCACTTACTGTCCCCCCTGTTAATGAGTAGAATACTACTTTACTCTTCTGCTTGGTGTCATCTGTTCTTAGGTTACCTCAGCTTCCAGTTGTGTCACATGACCCTGCTCACTGCATCCTCCTTCTGATTAATCTATATATCCTTCACTTGCTAGGAGGCATCAAGAGGGGTGCCTCCTATTGGTCCCAATTTTTGCTGCTAATATATTGACAGAACACAGGTGGCGCTGCAGCACAGCTTTTCCTTTGACCCATGTACTGCAATGGAGAGAAGCTTTCCTGTACCTGCCTCTCCATAGCATTAATGTAATTAAGCTTTGGCCACATATGGCAGGGTGGGCACTGCCTCCTATGAGTGCACATCCCTAATAGATATATATTTCAAATAATTCAAATAAAGTAGGCACTCTCCGTGTGTTTTGTTGAGCACCCCGGACTGAGTTGTGAGTGGTAAACCTGAAGAAATTATATATATAATATATATATATATATATATATATATATATATATATATATATATATATATATATATATATATATATATATATATATATATATATATATATATATATATATATATATATATATATATATATATATATATATATATATATATATATATATATATATATATATATATATATATATATATATATATATATATAGTCTGGTCTTAACAACAAATAATCAATTTATTCGGTAACGTTTCGGGGAATGCTCCCCTTCATCAGACCAACAACATACAAGTGAACACAACATATATACCCACACAGACCCCTCCCCCAGTGAAAAAAAACGCCAAACATTGTTGCCAAGGCAACACAAAAGTAACAAGTGTCAACATACCTATTAAGCAATAAGTAACAATTTAGTTTAAACAAAGTGAAATTTCAGCAATTACTAATGGAACTATATAATGTACATATCTTAAAGACATATGTTAGAGCTGCCCCTAGAGAGCTGGTATAAAAACCACAATAGATCAATTGTAGTTATAATAGATCTATTTCAATTACATTACTTTGTAACCGGACCTGGGCCTGGATATGCTCCCGCAACAAACGAACGGGTCAAGGATAGAAAACAATATATAAACGACCTCAGATAGTATAATTAACAACCTCTAACAGTATAATTATATAATTAACAAGACGCATACGGCCATCCTGTACTGGGAGAGTGTAATGAACATGCCCTAATTCATATCATCATACCTTCTATATAGCATATTGTCAATCAGCACATCGTTAAAACCAGGGTAATATTAACAAGGCAAGGCATCACAGTATTACAATGTTCATAGCGTGCCAATGTGTCATACGAGATAGACGCAATATACAAATGCAGAGTATAATAACATAATGCTAGCGTACCCCCTATTCCAGGAGTGAGAAGAAACACCGGACAGAATATAAGCCAGCCACCCGTTACAGGCTAGTGTCAACACACTGGTGGTCCAGATGCGCATGCGTATCAGTATGTGTAGCCACACCCCCAGTCAGACTTAATGGAGAAGCACCATTGGTTGAGAACGGCAAGCCTCTATCTCAATAAACACTCACAGAAGCCCATGGGCGAGTGAACTGCTGAAGTGGGTGGGCACACGAGACTGATATCCACAAACATATATACATAATAAGAGTATAACAGGGGTATAGAATACAGCATAACAATACAGCGTAAAAATATATTACAGACAGCGCACCTGGTACATCCGCTCAATCTAACAGAAAGTGCAAGGGTCAACAAGATGACTGAACACCACCGATATTGGTCGTGACAGACTGCAAGCCAGCCACCCATAGCGGGCAGTGGAAGTTCATACGCGCATGCATATCAGAGTGTGTAGCCACACCCCCAGTCAATGATAATGGAGAAGCACCATTGGTATAGAGCGACAAGCCTCTATCTTAATAGGCACATTCAGAGGCCCATGAGCGAGTGATATCTTGGAGTGAGTGGGCACACAAGACTGATATCAACACACTTAAACACATAATTAGAGTATACGTGGGGATGGTAGCCTAATAAGGATACAAAATAAATATATAGTACCGACAGCGCACCAGGTACAACAGCTCAATGTAACAAAAATACAATTGTCAACTAAGTGACTGTACACCAACGATCATGATAGTATATAGGAAGTATATTGGGTACCGAGTTACAATCTGTAACATTATGCGAGTGGGAGATATCTAAAATACGTTCCAAGACCTGTAAGGTAATGATACTATGGAAACCGAGTAAGAAGCACAATGCTGGGTGAATTAGATTAAAGCCCTATGTGCCTCTTAACTATAAATCTATCTACAGGTATAAGCATGTATACATATAATAATATATATATATATATATATATATAAAGAAAGTGATCACTGAGCTGGAATAAAAGGAAATACAAAGCACGGATATTACCAATCATAACCGTTTGATTGCCCAGCAGCCAGTAAATAAGGGGAATAAGACATATGTACATCAAAATTAATCCATATGTCCATAGTAAGCACGCAGGCTAACCAAACACACAGAACTACAAGTATAAAAGACAGATCATCAATAGACCAGTCCTGTACCTGATGAATAGCGTGGTTCAAATTCAAGCAGTCTAAGAAACATCTTTTATTCTTTTGATGTCCTCACAAGAAGCAATGCCAATCAATCGCCATGTTAAGGCCTTTGGGGTGAACGGTGTCCAATTTATATATCCATTCCGCCTCTCTCTGAAGTAGTAGTGTCTCCCGATCGCCCCCTCGGGGAAGTGGGGGGACGTGGTCAGTTAGTTTAAACCTGAGATCAGCCACGGAGTGACCCTTCTCCATGAAGTGTCTGGCCACCGGTTGGTCACTCTTACCCTTATCGATAGCAGTGCGGATGGCACTTCTGTGGTTTGCCATCCTTTTCTTTATATCGTCAGATGTTTTACCTATATAAAATAGGCCACAGCTGCAGTTCAACATGTAGATAACAAATTTTGTTGTACAAGTGAGGTAGTGCTTGATCTTATAACTCACATTCGTGTGTGGATGCCTAAACTGCCTGCACTGAAGCATGGCATGGCACGGCATGTAACACAGCTGGGGCATTTTAATGATCCCTTTTTGGTAATCGGTATCACTTTACTGTAGCTGTTGATAGGATCTGTCCTCATTAGAATATCCTTCAAGTTCCTACCCCTTTTATACCCAATCCTGGGTGGTCCGTACCCCCGATAGGGTAAGGATGGATCAGTTTCAACGATATCCCATTTAGCTTTTAGAGTTGCCCCCATTGTCCTGGTATTAGGAGTGTATGTCGTAATGAAGTTGATTCGTTTCTGGTTCTCTCTATCTTGGATATTCGTGTTCCCCTGAGTACTGGCCTCCTTGATAATCTGGCCACTGTAGCCCCGGTTGGTGAATCTGTCCTCCATTTCTTTCAGTTGAATGTTTCGTTTAGTTTCAGAAGTGTTGTTTCGGATCACCCTTAGCATCTGTGCTTTAGGGATAGCTTTGATAAGTGACCTTGGATGAAAGCTAGAGGCGCGCAAAAGCATATTGCGGTCTGTTTCTTTCTTGAATAGTGTGGTACCAAGGCCCGTGCCCTCCTTGAAAATCCTTAGGTCAAGGAAGTCCACTTCAGTGTAGCTTGAGACTTCTTTTAGTTGGACCTGGCCTATTGTCTTATTAAGGGAATCCACCCAGCCACTAAATGTCTCTATTGTGCCTCTCCAGATAATGATGATGTCGTTGATATAGCGTTTGTAAAAAAGTATCTGTTTATGTTCGTATACTTTAAAGACTTTTTCTTCCATATGCTCCATGAATAGATTGGCAAACGCCGGGGCCATATTCGAGCCCATTGCTGTACCCATGAGCTGGAAATTGAACTACTTTAAGTTTGAAAAAAGATTCTATTTCAAACACAAGGACAATAATTTAATAATGAAGCTAATCGGTGGGCCCACATATGGTCATCTTTCCAAGCATTCAGTGATGATTTCCATGCCCATTTCGTGGGCGATGATGGTGTAGACACTCGCCACGTCAAGGCTAGCGAACACATCACCTGGCTGTATATCAGTTAACTCCGTGAGATACGCAATAAGTGTTGATGAGTCACATAGGTATAAATGCATGTTCACTACCAAAGGTTGAAGTATGGAATCAACAAAAGTAGCCAGGGGTTGGAGCAAAGAGCCCCTAGCTGAGACAATCGGGCGTCCTGGAGGGTGTATCAACTGCTTATGAATTTTAGGCAGTGTGTATAATATTGGTCTGACAGGATAATCAGTGGTCAGCCACTCTTTAGTAGTAGTGTCGATCCAATCCATTTGTGCTGCATGGTCAATCACTGAATCAATTTGAGATTTGTAAGTGACCGTGGGGTCACAGGGCAGCGCCTTGCAGGTCAATATATCAGATAGTTGTCTGTCAATCTCTTTCTTGTAATCCTGATAGTTCTGCACGACTACTGCTCCACCTTTGTCCGCTGGGCGTATGACAATTGAGGTGTCATTCCTCAGGGATTGCACCGCCTCCCAATCGCTGGATGTCATGTTGTTTCTGGTTCGTATCTGGTTACTCTCACCCAGTCTCTGTTGGACAATTCGGGTGAAGGTTCTGATGATAGGATTAGTGGTAGGTGGATCAAAAGAGCTGGGTTTCTTAAATGGATTTTTATTATCATCCAACGTTTTTGCTTTAAAAAAAAAAACGCCTAGTTTGAGTTGTCTCTGTAAAGCGCATAGTATCGATATACGTGGAAAAGTCATTAGATGAGGTGGTTGGAACAAAGGAGAGGCCTTTCATCAGCACCCGCCGTTCATGTTCATTCAGTATATGATTTCTGAGGTTCACCATCACATCCTCTTCAACTACCAGAAGGATAAGATCCAGTGAACACTTGTTATGCACAGCAAACCATTTTCTGCAAAAATCAGGGTTTGTTCTGCCAATGGTGGGCACATTATGAATCCTAAAGCCCCTTGGTATCAGTCTCTTTCTATGATAGTCAGAGAGGTAAATGCCATGCAGTTTCAAATCTACCTCTCTTTTTTTCAATTTCAGAATTTGGTTATATACAGTCATTGCATTTTCTGCTGGGTCTTCCGGTAAGATGGTGTCAAACAGTATCCTTGCTGCATCACTGTCACTCATGGACAATGTTTCGGCACCTTCCACATCAGCTGGAATACTGGCTGGGGCCTGGGACAGTTCAGTGTGTTCCATTATTGCTTTCACAGAAAAATTAAACACATACGTGAAGTCCCACACCGTAGTGAAATGTTACAAGTAAGAACACAAATCCGATAGTACAACAGAGTGAGGGATCCGATGTAGTTAACTCTGGTGGGTGCATCCAGTAGGATAAACAAACAACTTTAGGCAGGTGCACTCTCACGAACAGTTCTCCAAGTGCCAGGGTGCTAAAGTACGATAGGGTATATGCAGATAGAAAACAGCACTCTCTGGTCTTAACAACAAATAATCAATTTATTCGGTAACGTTTCGGGGAATGCTCCCCTTCATCAGACCAACAACATGCAAGTGAACACAACATACAAGTGAACAAAACATATATACCCACACAGACCCCTCCCCCAGTGAAAAAAACCACCAAACATTGTTGCCAAGGCAACACACAAGTAACAAGTGTCAACATACCTATTAAGTAATAAGTAACAATTTAGTTTAAACAACAAAGTGAAATTTCAGCAATTACTAATGAAACTATATAATGTACATATCTTAAAGACATATGTTAGAGCTGCCCCTAGAGAGCTGGTATAAAAACCACAAATTTGTTATCTACATGTTGAACTGCAGCTGTGGCCTATTTTATATAGGTAAACCCTCTGACTATATAAAGAAAAGGTTGGCAAACCACAGAAGTGCCATCCGCACTGCTATCGATAAGGGTAAGAGTGACCAACCGGTGGCCAGACACATCATGGAGAAGGGTCACTCCGTGGCTGATCTCAGGTTTAAACTAATTGACCACGTCCCTCCACTTCCCCGAGGGGGCGATTGGGAGACACTACTACTTTAGAGAGAGGCGGAATGGATATATAAATTGGACACCGTTCACCCCAAAGGCCTTAACATGGGGATTGATTGGCATTGCTTCTTGTGAGGACATCAAAAGAATAAAAGATGTTTCTTAGACTGCTTGAATTTGAACCACGCTATTCATCAGGTACAGGACTGGTCTATTGATGATCTGTCTTTTATACTTGTAGTTCTGTGTGTTTGGTTAGCCTGCGTGCTTACTATGGACATATGGATTAATATTAATGTACATACGTCTTATTCCCCTTATGTACTGGCTGCTGGGCAATCAAACGGTTATGCTTGGTAATATCCGCGCTTTGTATTTCCTTTTATTCCAGCTCAGTGATCACTTTCTTTATATATATATATTATTATATGTATACATGCTTATACCTGTAGATAGATTTATAGTTAAGAGGCACATAGGGCTTTAATCTAATTCACCCAGCATTGTGCTTCTTACTCGGTTTCCATATTATCATTACCTTACAGGTCTTGGAACGTATTTTAGATATCTCCCATGCACATAATGTAACCGGTTGTAACTCGGTAACCAATATACTTCCTATATACTATCATGATCGTTGGTGTACAGTCACCTAGTTGACAATTGTATTTTTGTTACATTGAGCTGTTGTACCTGGTGCGCTGTCGGTACTATATATTTATTTTGTACCCTTATTAGGCTACCATCCCCACGT
Source organism: Bombina bombina (assembly GCF_027579735.1). NCBI lineage: Eukaryota > Metazoa > Chordata > Amphibia > Anura > Bombinatoridae > Bombina > Bombina bombina. The sequence goes on along the minus strand of NC_069501.1, from coordinate 1,255,932,008 downwards.
ATACTCTAATTTTGTGTTTAAGTGTGTTGATATCAGTCTTGTGTGCCCACTCACTCCAGGATATCACTCGCTCATGGGCCTCTAAATGTGCCTATTAAGATAGAGGCTTGTCGCTCTATACCAATGGTGCTTCTCCATTATCATTGACTGGGGGTGTGGCTACACACTCTGATATGCATGCGCGTATGAACTTCCACTGCCCGCTATGGGTGGCTGGCTTGCAGTCTGTCACAACCAATATCGGTGGTGTTCAGTCACCTTGTTGACCCTTGCACTTTCTGTTAGGTTGAGCGGATGTACCAGGTACGCTGTCTGTAATATATTTTTACGCTGTATTGTTATGCTGTATTCTATACCCCTGTTATACTCTTATTATGTATATATGTTTGTGGATATCAGTCTCGTGTGCCCACCCACTTCAGCAGTTCACTCGCCCATGGGCTTCTGTGAGTGTTTATTGAGATAGAGGCTTGCCGTTCTAAACCAATGGTGCTTCTCCATTAAGTCTGACTGGGGGTGTGGCTACACATACTGATACGCATGCGCATCTGGACCACCAGTGTGTTGACACTAGCCTGTAACGGGTGGCTGGCTTATATTCTGTCCGGTGTTTCTTCTCACTCCTGGAATAGGGGGTACGCTAGCATTATGTTATTATACTCTGCATTTGTATATTGCGTCTATCTCGTATGACACATTGGCACGCTATGAACATTGTAATACTGTGATGCCTTGCCTTGTTAATATTACCCTGGTTTTAACGATGTGCTGATTGACAATATGCCATATAGAAGGTATGATGATATGAATTAGGGCATGTTCATTACACTCTCCCAGTACAGGATGGCCGTATGTGTCTTGTTAATTATATAATTAAACTGTTAGAGGTTGTAAATTATACTATCTGAGGTTGTTTATATATTCTTTTCTATCCTTGACCCGTTCGTTTCTTGCGGGAGCATATCCAGGCCAAGGTCCGGTTACAAAGTAATGTAATTGAAATAGATCTATTATAACTACAATTGATCTATTGTGGTTTTTATACCAGCTCTCTTGTTACTTATTGCTTAATAGGTATGTTGACACTTGTTACTTGTGTGTTGCCTTGGCAACAATGTTTGGCGTTTTTTTCACTGGGGGAGGGGTCTGTGTGGGTATATATGTTGTGTTGACTTGTATGTTGTTGGTCTGATGAAGGGGACGCTCCTTGTATTGTCCCAATAATAGACAGCTAAGTGTAATTAAAGTTAGTAGGTGTGGGGAGCACTTAGTGCAACTGCACGCTCCAATCCAGCATGGAAAAAATAACCAGACCGTTCCTGTTTTCACAGATAAAGCTAAGATTTACCAAACTCTTTGGTCTCTGGGAAAATCAACCAGTAGCTTCTTTGCTTGGCTTAGAACAAAACCGGGACCTTCTTTTTCCTCCAGATTTGGCTTTTATCACTTGTACTTTATCATTTTTTACCTTCTCCTGCCTCTGCTCTTGAGTATTGAAACAACTCACTTGATGCACAGACACCGCATGGAGGGCTTGGTCCACCTTTACCAAACAGCTCACAGGTGAGTAACAATTACAGGGTTGATGACGCGTTTCGCCCCTCCCCTTTGTGGGCCGTCTTAGGGGCTTCGTCAGATAGCAACCTGATTCCATTCCTTGGCTTTTATAGCCTGATTGCAATTTGTTAGGAAGGTGTGGTTAACACTTCACATCCTCTGCTGTGTTACATGGCACATAGTGAGATGAAACCTGTTACCTTATTATTCGTACCTCAGTGTATACTTCAACCTGACAATACAACTATTTACAAACATATAAAACGAATGTTAGGATATTTGACAATTTTCATACATAAAACAAAACAACGTTGTAACATATTGTTGCATATTTTCACCTGAGTCTATGTATCGCTATATCTTTGCCAGTGGAAGAAAAAATATATATATACACATGTTAATGTTTTTGACTAGTGTATTGCATATAGTCTAAACTCTTCTTTTTAGGAGATTATTAAGTTCTTATTACAAAAAACTTGCAAATTCTAGCTTCTCAATTAAACCATTTGGTGAAAGTGTGTTTGACAAAATTTTGCTTCAGAAAGAGTCCAAACGGATGTATGTGTTAATGTTACCTCCTCTCCTTTTGGGTTTAACCGGTTCAATGCCAAATTATCTGAACTAGATTCATGTTTTTCTGCGGAATGTCTCCATATGGGACTGTCCACATTCACATGTTTGATGTCATACCTATGCTCTCTCACTCTATCTTTCAATTCTCTTGTCGTTTTTCCGACGTAGAAAAGTGGACAAGAACAGGATAAAAGGTAAATCACCCATGTGGAATTGCAGTTAATCCACTGTTTTAATTTGAAGACATGATCTACGTCTGTGTAGAACGTTTTGGTTTGTGTCATATGGCTGCAGTACACACACCTTCCACAAGGCTGACTACCTGTCCTGGGCCTGCTACTTGTTGGACAATTTTTTGTCGGTGTACCTCTTACATTCTCACTATGGACAAGGGAGTCTTTGAGACTCAATGCTCTTTTTGCTGTTATTTATGGATAATCAGAGACAATCCCATCTAAGGAATTGTCTGCTTGTAAAATGTACCAATTTTTTTTAGAATTGTTTTAATCTTGTCCCAAAGGCTATTATACCTGGTGATGACTCTGACTGTGTCATCACCTTTGTTTGCTTTAGATTTAAACAGCATTTCTTGTCTAGAACTCTGTCACGTATCCAAGCTTTTTTCACCTGTCTATTATAATAACCTCTGGCTTTAAATCTAAGTGCCATATCTTCTGCATTCTTTTCAAAAGATGTCTCCGTGGAGCAGTTCCTCTTCAATCTTAGGAACTACCCCATCGGTATGGCATCCTTAAAGGACCAGTAAACAAAGTAGATTTGCATAATCAACAAATGCAAGATAACAAGACAATACAATAGCATTTACTCTGAATTTCACATGAGTAATAGATTTTGTTCTAACAAATTTCAAAGTTATGTATATTTCCACTCCCCCTGTACCATGTGATAGCAATCAGCCAATCACAAATGCATATACGTATAGTCTGTGAATTCTTGCACATGCTCAATAGGAGCTGGTGACTCAAAAAGTGTAAATATAAAAGAATGTGCACATTTTTTTAATGGAAGTAAATTGGAAAGTTGTTTTAAGTTACATGCTGTATCTGAAGCATGAAAATTTAATTTGACCTGAGTGTCCCTTTAAGTGTCCTAGTATGGTGACTTTGTGCATTTAAGAGGCTATTAATCTCCTTTCTATAAACTTCTGTGCCCAAGTTATTTCTATGTTAACTAATTTTCAGGTCTAGAAAGGAAGTTTCCACATCATTGATATCACAAGTTAGAAAAATTAGGTATTACAAAGACTATACAATGTGAATGTAGGTGATAATATGCTAATGCTAACCCTGGATGTAGAGTCACTTTACTCTTCTATACCTCATCAAGCGGGTATCAATGCTGCAAGATATTATCTTGATACAAGAGGGACAGACTTTAAGCATCACACAGACTATATAGTGAAACTACTTGAGTTTATTTTGACAAACAATATCTTTGTCTTTGAAGGTAGATTATATCGCCAAGAAAGAGGAACAGCCATGGGTGCCACGTGTGCCCCCATCTATGCATGCCTTCATTTAGGCTGGTTGGAGATGAACGAAGTGTTCACCAAACTAAGCGATTGGGTGGAGGCACATTACTCTGGATGAGATATGTGGACTATGTGTTTATCCTGTGGGAGGGGACTACAGAACAAGTAAATACCTTTAATACTCTTAATGATAACTCTCTTAATATTTTTCGAACTTGTGATATCAATGACGTGGAAACTTCCTTTCTAGACCTGAAAATTAGTTAACATAGAAATAATTTGGTCACAGAATTTTATAGAAAGGAGACAGCGACTAATAGCCTCTTACATGCACAGTGTCACCATCCTAGGACACTTAAGGATGCCATACCGATGGAGCAGTACCTAAGATTGAAGAGGAACTGCTCCACGGAGACATCTTTTGAAAAGAATGCAGAAGATATGGCCCTTAGATTTAAAGCCAGAGGTTATTCAAATAGACAGGTGAAAAAAGCTTGGATACGTGACAGAGTTCTAGACAAGAAATGCTGTTTAAATCTAAAGCAAACAAAGATGATGACACAGTCAGAGTCATCACCAGGTATAATAGCCATTGGGACAAGATTAAAACAATTCTAAAGAAGAATTGGTAAATTTTACAAGCAGACAATTCCTTAGATGGGATTGTTGTGATTATCCCCAAATAACAGCAAAAAGAGCATTGAGTCTCAAAGACTCCCTTGTCCATAGTAAGAATGTAAGAGGTACACCGACAAAAAATTGTCCAACAAGTAGCAGGCCCAGGACAGGTAGTCAGCCTTGTGGAAGGTGTGTGTACTGCAGCCATATGACACAAACCAAAACGTTCTACACTGACGTAGATCATGTTTTAAAAATAAAACAGTGGATTAACTGCAATTCCACAGGGGTGATTTACCTTTTATCCTGTTCTTGTCCACTTTTCTACGTCGGAAAAACAACAAGAGAATTGAAAGATAGAGTGAGAGAACACAGGTATGACATTAAACATGTGAATGTGGACAGTCCCATATGGAGACATTCCGCAGAAAAACATGAATCTAGTTCAGATAATTTGGCAGTGATTGGCATTGAACAGGTTAAACCCAAAAGGAGAGGAGGTAACATTGACAAAATTTTGCTTCAGAAAGAGTCCAAACGGATGTATGTGTTAAACACACTTTCACCAAATGGTTTAAAAGAGAAGCTAGAATTTGCAAGTTTTTTGTAATTAAGAACTTAATCTCCTAAAAAGAAGAGTTTAGACTATATGCAATACACTAGCCAAAAATATTAACATGTATATATATTTCTTTCTTCCACTGGCAAAGATATAGTGATACATAGACTCAGGTGAAAATATGCAACGATATGTTACAATGTTGTTTTGTTTTATGTATGAAAATTGTCAAATATCCTAACATTCGTTTTATATGTTTGTAAATAGTTGTATTGTCAGGTTGAAGTATACACTGAGGTACGAATAATAAGGTAACAGGTTTCATCTCACTATGTGCCATGTAACACAGCAGAGGATGTGAAGTGTTAACCACACCTTCCTAACAAGTTGCAATCAGGCTATAAAAGCCAAGGAATGGAATCAGGTTGTTATCTGACGAAGCCCCTAAGACGGCCCACAAAGGGGAGGGGCAAAACACATCATCAACCCTGTAATCGCTACTCACCTGAGAGCTATTTGGTAAAGGTGAACCAAGCCCTCCATGTGGTGTCTGTGTGAGTGAGTTGTTGAATACTCAAGAGCAGAGGCAGGAGAAGGTAAAATCACTGCAGCAGAGGATTACACTTGCAACAACAAAGATACAATACAAGTGATAAAAACCAAATCTGGAGGAAAAAGAAGGTTCCGGCTTTGTTCTAAGCCAAGCAAAGCTGCTACCGGTTGATTTTCCCAGAGACCAAAGAGTTTGGTAAATCTTAGCTTTATCTGTGAAAAACAGGAGCGGTCTGGTTATTTTTTCCATGCTGGATTGGAGCGTGCAGTTGCACTAAGTGCTCCCCACACCTACTAACTTTCATTACACTTAGCTGTCTATTATTGGGACAATACAAGGAGCGTGCCTAGGCACTTACGTGCTCCAGTTTATAACATCATTTGCGATTTGCATAGTGTGTATTTTGTATATTTTTCAAGCTTGTCCCTTTTCGTTCTTAGACATGCCTTTTTTTAAGTTAAAGTTTACTATATGGTGTTAAATAATTTAACAGACGTCTGTTTTGATATATCTTTATTTTGACATGTGTATCCTCTGTCTATTTATTAGCTACACAGCCGCACTCTGCTTTAGTAGAGATTCCACTGAGCTTATAAAGCTGTAAATAAAGTATATGTTTTTGGTGCAGCCTGTGTTACACTTTGGCTTTTGTTATAAATCTGCATTAGCCCTTCCTTCTTATGGTATATTATTATAATATACATACTGTACATTACACACACAGCAAAGAGGGATGCACTCACCGGGATTTAGTCCGTTACCTCTTTATTTGTAATGTTTCGGAGGATTTTACCCCCCTTTGTCAGACATTAAAAAATAGTAACTAAATAGTTGTTACTATTTTTTTTAAATGTCGGACGAAAGGGGTAAAACCGCGAAACGTTACAAATAAAGAGGTAACGAACAGTGAGTGCATCCCTCTTTGCTGTCTGTATTAATCTCTTGGAAGCACCCTGGCTAGTTTTATTAAAGAATCATGAGTTCTGGCCCTCTACAATTTTATCTATATACATACCGTGCGTGATTAAAATGATGCACCATAATACAGCTAAACAGCTAGGGCACCAGAAAAGCTAACAAAATATCAAGGAACAGAGAATAAAATGAACCCACCATAACATTTTCACTATTCATATCTGTAGCAGCATTTATCTCGCCCATTGGGATTGATGAACATAACACAAATGTGTTTGTAAGGTAGATCCCAAATATCCCACTGTCTTTTTGTTCTAGCTAAAACTATAGGAATGCTGGGGAGAACACCATTAAGTGTGGGAATATTGCATTTGTACACTCAGCACAGGCTCTTATTGAGAGGGCGACACTACTATACAGAGAGAAGCGCTCAACCAGGAACAAACAGCAGCTCAGTCACTTGTTCTATTGCGCGTTACCACCTGGGAGCAGCCTCATTTAGCCCAATTGTGCTTTTCACATAGGAGAACTTTCTCCTGGCTTGTAGGCGGTGTTCAAGGAAAACTGCAGCTGCTTATGTAAAGGGAGACTTACTTTTAATATACTGGGCTAATGCTAAAACATTTAAAGGGACATTATACACTAGATTTTTCTTTGCATAAATGTTTTGTAGATGATCCACTTATATAGCCCATACAGTTTTTTTTTAAAATGTATAGTTTTGTTTATTTTTAAATAACATTGCTCTGATTTTTAGCCTCCTAACCAAGCCCCAAAGTTTTAGGAGAATACTGATGTATACCTACTCCAGCTTGCTTCCCGTTTGTGTAAAGAGTCATTTCATATGCAAAGGAAGGAGGGGGGGGGGAGAGTGCCTGTTTTTCACCACTTGCAGAGGGATGTTTCAGCTACCTTGTTAACAGAGCTAAACTGGGAGCTTCTAAGTAAGTTTTAAACGGTTTTATACTGGATTTTTAGATCAGTATCTGTGCATCTTATTCTTTATAGTAGTGTCTATTACATGCAGTTATATGAAAATTAGTGTACACTGTCCCTTTAAAACCAGATATAAGAGACTCTGTACAAGTGTTTTCTTCCTTGTTGGGACTTGTAACAGTGAACCAGAGGCATGTCCTGTCTGTGTCTAATAACGTCTTTAGATCTACTGTAGTGGTTCTACAGTTCCCTCTTCTCTCTAGGATGTGATAGGTTTTCATGTCTTTATATTATGCTGTTTAACTAGCAGAATTATCTCATTATTACTGATCCGGTCATACTTCTAACCCTCTGATCTCAGCCGCCATTGCTGCTATGCAGACACAGGAATACTAAACTTACTGGGAGTACTAGTTGCATAAAGAGACAGTAGTATGCGCTGTCCAAATTATGAAAGTTTAATTTTGGCTTTACTGTCCCTAAAGCATTTGAGTATCCTAATTCCTGATCATTAATCCTAGGGCAGGTGAAATTAATTTGGTAAACTGCTAAAAATGAGGTAAATATATTTATTGCAGGCAAAGAATTCTAAGTTTCCTTGGTAAATAAATATGTTAGGGTTTTCAATTGCACCATTACCAGACTACCTTCAGCTGTACATTACTAAAGCATAGGGAGACTGCCTACACACAGACAGCTGTTTCATTTTGTGTGCAGATTAGCCACGGACTATCACCTTGCTCTGATGTAAACCTGAAAGGGAATATAGAACAAATCTATACACTTGTAGGTGTCTAAGTTTGCAATGGAAAGCTGGACCAAGCTATAATATCTGCTAGGTTTACTTACAAAGCGACAGGCTTCTCAATCTTTCACTTACCCTGAGTGCAAATACATTCACAGAACATGTTTAAACAAAAAGTTAGCATTGCACAGGAAAGCCCTTAGTACACTGTAAACAGCAGGAAAAGCTGCAAGTTTGTCATTTTAATCCAGTAGACAATATGCTTAGATTACACCTACACAAAGGAATTTAGCTTCATTCCAACTACAAAACAAGGACTCAACTTGTTATATAGGTAGCAAGATATGAAGAAAATAAATGCTAGGAGTTGTACTAACTGATGAAGTATGATCGGAAAACATGCAATACTTTACACAGGACCGATGTAAGAGACATGGCACAAACAGGAGATCAGTGTTATACAGGTCTACATAAAAATTAATATTAAGCTTTGCATAGGATAACATTTTTCTAGTACAATCTGATGACTGTGCATGAGATTATTTTCCTAAATTACTGTGCAGGCCACAAGTCCACTCATTTGTAAAATTCTAGGAAATGATACTCAGTTGTGCAAGCTGGGTCAGAGGTTATCCGTGACAGATCCCTTCTGTGATACAAGAATCAAAACAAAAGAGGAAGGGGCTGTAGCAACTTATACAACTTGTTGGTTTCTGGATGCAGCAAGAACATAGGAGACGTATTTGCTGCAAAATTATTAGCATGGAAAATATACAGTGTGCAACATGATATTGGGACAGTTTGTATCTCCATAAACTCTTCCTCTGCTAAATAATTGTACGATTCAGCTACTATACACAAATGTTTTTGGGGAATTACCTGTTGTATGTCACCATAGGGAACGGGGTCGCTGGCAAGTATTTGGTGAGGCTGAGAAGTTAGTGAGGGCAGAGGTGGCAACTTCTTCCAGTGCGTTAGATTGTTGCTTAATTTTGCTAGTCGTGTGCTGTTTGGAACAAAAGAGCAGATGAAATAAACATTAGGCTCACTCAATAACAAAGCTGATATACATGACTGACAGACAGGGCCGGCTCAAGACATTGCGCTGCCTGGGTCCAAGAATGAAATGAGGCCCCCCCCCATAACAAAAAACAGAATTTATGTTTACCTGATAAATTACTTTCTCCAACGGTGTGTCCGGTCCACGGCGTCATCCTTACTTGTGGGATATTCTCTTCCCCAACAGGAAATGGCAAAGAGCCCAGCAAAGCTGGTCACATGATCCCTCCTAGGCTCCGCCTACCCCAGTCATTCGACCGACGTTAAGGAGGAATATTTGCATAGGAGAAACCATATGGTACCGTGGTGACTGTAGTTAAAGAAAATAAATTATCAGACCTGATTAAAAAAACCAGGGCGGGCCGTGGACCGGACACACCGTTGGAGAAAGTAATTTATCAGGTAAACATAAATTCTGTTTTCTCCAACATAGGTGTGTCCGGTCCACGGCGTCATCCTTACTTGTGGGAACCAATACCAAAGCTTTAGGACACGGATGAAGGGAGGGAGCAAATCAGGTCACCTAAATGGAAGGCACCACGGTTTGCAAAACCTTTCTCCCAAAAATAGCCTCAGAAGAAGCAAAAGTATCAAACTTGTAAAATTTGGTAAAAGTGTGCAGTGAAGACCAAGTCGCTGCCCTACATATCTGATCAACAGAAGCCTCGTTCTTGAAGGCCCTTGTGGAAGCCACAGCCCTAGTGGAATGAGCTGTGATTCTTTCGGGAGGCTGCCGTCCGGCAGTCTCGTAAGCCAATCTGATGATGCTTTTAATCCAAAAAGAGAGAGAGGTAGAAGTTGCTTTTTGACCTCTCCTTTTACCGGAATAAACAACAAACAAGGAAGATGTTTGTCTAAAATCCTTTGTAGCTTCTAAATAGAATTTTAGAGCGCGAACAACATCCAAATTGTGCAACAAACGTTCCTTCTTTGAAACTGGTTTCGGACACAGAGAAGGTACGATAATCTCCTGGTTAATGTTTTTGTTAGAAACAACTTTTGGAAGAAAACCAGGTTTAGTACGTAAAACCACCTTATCTGCATGGAACACCAGATAAGGAGGAGAACACTGCAGAGCAGATAATTCTGAAACTCTTCTAGCAGAAGAAATTGCAACTAAAAACAAAACTTTCCAAGATAATAACTTAATATCAACGGAATGTAAGGGTTCAAACGGAACCCCCTGAAGAACTGAAAGAACTAAATTGAGACTCCAAGGAGGAGTCAAAGGTTTGTAAACAGGCTTAATTCTAACCAGAGCCTGAACAAAGGCTTGAACATCTGGCACAGCTGCCAGCTTTTTGTGAAGTAACACAGACAAGGCAGAAATCTGTCCCTTCAGGGAACTTGCAGATAATCCTTTTTCCAATCCTTCTTGAAGGAAGGATAGAATCTTAGGAATCTTAACCTTGTCCCAAGGGAATCCTTTAGATTCACACCAACAGATATATTTTTTCCAAATTTTGTGGTAAATCTTTCTAGTTACAGGCTTTCTGGCCTGAACAAGAGTATCGATAACAGAATCTGAGAACCCTCGCTTCGATAAGATCAAGCGTTCAATCTCCAAGCAGTCAGCTGGAGTGAAACCAGGTTCGGATGTTCGAACGGACCCTGAACAAGAAGGTCTCGTCTCAAAGGTAGCTTCCAAGGTGGAGCCGATGACATATTCACCAGATCTGCATACCAAGTCCTGCGTGGCCACGCAGGAGCTATCAAGATCACCGACGCCCTCTCCTGATTGATCCTGGCTACCAGCCTGGGGATGAGAGGAAACGGCGGGAACACATAAGCTAGTTTGAAGGTCCAAGGTGCTACTAGTGCATCCACTAGAGCCGCCTTGGGATCCCTGGATCTGGACCCGTAGCAAGGAACTTTGAAGTTCTGACGAGAGGCCATCAGATCCATGTCTGGAATGCCCCACAGCTGAGTGACTTGGGCAAAGATTTCCGGATGGAGTTCCCACTCCCCCGGATGCAATGTCTGACGACTCAGAAAATCCGCTTCCCAATTTTCCACTCCTGGGATGTGGATAGCGGACAGGCGGCAGGAGTGAGACTCCGCCCATAGAATGATTTTGGTCACTTCTTCCATCGCTAGGGAACTCCTTGTTCCCCCCTGATGGTTGATGTACGCAACAGTTGTCATGTTGTCTGATTGAAACCGTATGAACTTGGCCCTCGCTAGCTGAGGCCAAGCCTTGAGAGCATTGAATATCGCTCTCAGTTCCAGAATATTTATCGGTAGAAGAGATTCTTCCCGAGACCAAAGACCCTGAGCTTTCAGGGATCCCCAGACCGCGCCCCAGCCCATCAGACTGGCGTCGGTCGTGACAATGACCCACTCTGGTCTGCGGAATGTCATCCCTTGTGACAGGTTGTCCAGGGACAGCCACCAACGGAGTGAGTCTCTGGTCCTCTGATTTACTTGTATCTTCGGAGACAAGTCTGTATAATCCCCATTCCACTGACTGAGCATGCACAGTTGTAATGGTCTTAGATGAATGCGCGCAAAAGGAACTATGTCCATTGCCGCTACCATCAACCCGATCACTTCCATGCACTGAGCTATGGAAGGAAGAGGAACGGAATGAAGTATCCGACAAGAGTCTAGAAGCTTTGTTTTTCTGGCCTCTGTCAGAAATATCCTCATTTCTAAGGAGTCTATTATTGTTCCCAAGAAGGGAACCCTTGTTGACGGAGATAGAGAACTCTTTTCCACGTTCACTTTCCATCCGTGAGATCTGAGAAAGGCCAGGACTATGTCCGTGTGAGCCTTTGCTTGAGGAAGGGACGACGCTTGAATCAGAATGTCGTCCAAATAAGGTACTACAGCAATGCCCCTTGGTCTTAGCACAGCTAGAAGGGACCCTAGTACCTTTGTGAAAATCCTTGGAGCAGTGGCTAATCCGAAAGGAAGCGCCACGAACTGGTAATGCTTGTCCAGGAATGCGAACCTTAGGAACCGATGATGTTCCTTGTGGATAGGAATATGTAGATACGCATCCTTTAAATCCACCGTGGTCATGAATTGACCTTCCTGGATGGAAGGAAGAATAGTTCGAATGGTTTCCATCTTGAACGATGGAACCTTGAGAAACTTGTTTAAGATCTTGAGATCTAAGATTGGTCTGAACGTTCCCTCTTTTTTGGGAACTATGAACAGATTGGAGTAGAACCCCATCCCTTGTTCTCTTAATGGAACAGGATGAATCACTCCCATTTTTAACAGGTCTTCTACACAATGTAAGAATGCCTGTCTTTTTATGTGGTCTGAAGACAACTGAGACCTGTGGAACCTCCCCCTTGGGGGAAGCCCCTTGAATTCCAGAAGATAACCTTGGGAGACTATTTCTAGCGCCCAAGGATCCAGAACATCTCTTGCCCAAGCCTGAGCGAAGAGAGAGAGTCTGCCCCCCACCAGATCCGGTCCCGGATCGGGGGCCAACATTTCATGCTGTCTTGGTAGCAGTGGCAGGTTTCTTGGCCTGCTTTCCCTTGTTCCAGCCTTGCATTGGTCTCCAAGCTGGCTTGGCTTGAGAAGTATTACCCTCTTGCTTAGAGGACGTAGCACTTTGGGCTGGTCCGTTTCTACGAAAGGGACGAAAATTAGGTTTATTTTTTGCCTTGAAAGGCCGATCCTGAGGAAGGGCGTGGCCCTTACCCCCAGTGATATCAGAGATAATCTCTTTCAAGTCAGGGCCAAACAGCGTTTTCCCCTTGAAAGGAATGTTAAGTAGCTTGTTCTTGGAAGACGCATCAGCCGACCAAGATTTCAACCAAAGCGCTCTGCGCGCCACAATAGCAAACCCAGAATTCTTAGCCGCTAACCTAGCCAATTGCAAAGTGGCGTCTAGGGTAAAAGAATTAGCCAATTTGAGAGCATTGATTCTGTCCATAATCTCCTCATAAGGAGGAGAATCACTATCGACCGCCTTTATCAGCTCATCGAACCAGAAACATGCGGCTGTAGCGACAGGGACAACGCATGAAATTGGTTGTAGAAGGTAACCCTGCTGAACAAACATCTTTTTAAGCAAACCTTCTAATTTTTTATCCATAGGATCTTTGAAAGCACAACTATCCTCTATGGGTATAGTGGTGCGTTTGTTTAAAGTGGAAACCGCTCCCTCGACCTTGGGGACTGTCTGCCATAAGTCCTTTCTGGGGTCGACCATAGGAAACAATTTTTTAAATATGGGGGGAGGGACGAAAGGAATACCGGGCCTTTCCCATTCTTTATTAACAATGTCCGCCACCCGCTTGGGTATAGGAAAAGCTTCTGGGAGCCCCGGCACCTCTAGGAACTTGTCCATTTTACATAGTTTCTCTGGGATGACCAACTTGTCACAATCATCCAGAGTGGATAATACCTCCTTAAGCAGAATGCGGAGATGTTCCAACTTAAATTTAAATGTAATCACATCAGGTTCAGCATGTTGAGAAATGTTCCTGAATCAGTAATTTCTCCCTCAGACAAAACCTCCCTGGCCCCATCAGACTGGGTTAGGGGCCCTTCAGAAACATTATCAGCGTCGTCATGCTCTTCAGTATCTAAAACAGAGCAGTCGCGCTTACGCCGATAAGTGTTCATTTTGGCTAAAATGTTTTTGACAGAATTATCCATTACAGCCGTTAATTGTTGCATAGTAAGGAGTATTGGCGTGCTAGATGTACTAGGGGCCTCCTGAGTGGGCAAGACTCGTGTAGACGAAGGAGGGAATGATGCAGTACCATGCTTACTCCCCTCACTTGAGGAATCATCTTGGGCATCATTGTCATTGTCACATAAATCACATTTATTTAAATGAATAGGAATTCTGGCTTCCCCACATTCAGAACACAGTCTATCTGGTAGTTCAGACATGTTAAACAGGCATAAACTTGATAACAAAGTACAAAAAACGTTTTAAAATAAAACCGTTACTGTCACTTTAAATTTTAAACTGAACACACTTTATTACTGCAATTGCGAAAAAACATGAAGGAATTGTTCAAAATTCACCAAATTTTCACCACAGTGTCTTAAAGCCTTAAAAGTATTGCACACCAAATTTGGAAGCTTTAACCCTTAAAATAACGGAACCGGAGCCGTTTTGAACTTTAACCCCTTTACAGTCCCTGGTAACTGCTTTGCTGAGACCCAACCAAGCCCAAAGGGGAATACGATACCAAATGACGCCTTCAGAAAGTATTTTCTAAGTATCAGAGCTCCTCTCACATGCGACTGCATGCCATGCCTCTCAAAAACAAGTGCGCAACACCGGCGCGAAAATGAGGCTCTGCCTATGCTTTGGGAAAGCCCCTAAAGAATAAGGTGTCTAAAACAGTGCCTGCCGATATTATTATATCAAAATACCCAAATAAAATGATTCCTCAAGGCTAAATATGTGTTAATAATGAATCGATTTAGCCCAGAAAAAGTCTACAGTCTTAATAAGCCCTTGTGAAGCCCTTATTTACGATCGTAATAAACATGGCTTACCGGATCCCATAGGGAAAATGACAGCTTCCAGCATTACATCGTCTTGTTAGAATGTGTCATACCTCAAGCAGCAAGAGACTGCTCACTGTTCCCCCAACTGAAGTTAATTGCTCTCAACAGTCCTGTGTGGAACAGCCATGGATTTTAGTGACGGTCGCTAAAATCATTTTCCTCATACAAACAGAAATCTTCATCTCTTTTCTGTTTCTGAGTAAATAGTACATACCAGCACTATTTCAAAATAACAAACTCTTGATTGAATAATAAAAACTACAGTTAAACACTAAAAAACTCTAAGCCATCTCCGTGGAGATGTTGCCTGTACAACGGCAAAGAGAATGACTGGGGTAGGCGGAGCCTAGGAGGGATCATGTGACCAGCTTTGCTGGGCTCTTTGCCATTTCCTGTTGGGGAAGAGAATATCCCACAAGTAAGGATGACGCCGTGGACCGGACACACCTATGTTGGAGAAATTAAAAATATAATAAACATCCTGAAAATTTTTATTATTTCAATTGTAGGTTAGGTGTTTGCAATTAAACTGTTGGTAGTGCTTCTATTGGATATACTCCACTATCCCCAGGTAGTGAACAAGTGCACATATAAATACAGAGCAAAAAAAAACTCCCCTCAACTGTGCAGCCAATGAAAACCATCTGCATAATCTCACATTAGCATAATAAACAGTGTAATCAATGTCTTATAGCTTGTGATGAAACAAAGTGTTATAAATTATCATTCATCTATCCAATCATGATCATATTGTGATACACCCAATGCGCAAATCATTCATAATCTGTGATGAAGTATTATCTGACACATGCATGTCCTCTAAAGCAGTGCAAATGAGTGTGCATATAACATAAATAAGGGAGAAATTATTTATACCGATGTTCTGCAAAACATTCTATACAAATGTTAAATAGAAACATATTAAATAAAACCATTGTTTAATTCTGTCACCTTCTCACTGTTATGGCAATTCAGGCCGCTGTATCTTTGCTGGCAAACTAAACGGAAGCAGAGTGCTCAGTGAGTAGTTACTCTGCGACAGGGGGCATGTGCGATAGAGCACATATGATTGAATATTCACTTATTACGTGTCTTATGTTTGGTAAACATTGCAGCGTGATGACCAGACAGCTAATATTCCCTAATGATCGGTATCTGATACATGGTGCTGCATAAAATCATTTGATCTAATCTGCACCGCTGCTTGTCAGACTAGTCCCGTGTGACATCACACTGTTGGGGGGCTCGGAGGTCTGATGGAACTAACGGCTATTAATCCCAATCAGATCCCCCAGAGCAGAGGACAGTCACAGGTGCAGCAGACCGTAGCGGAGGTGTTCCTTCAATGCCGCTCCTGACCCACGGTCTATCCCACCCACAGAGAGATAGGTAAGTAGCGGCGGTCTGCTTTAATTGCTGCTCTCTGGACCTGACTCTGTCAATCCCATCCACCCACAGTCCTCCAGTGACAGACAGAAGTAGTCACAGAACAATGGTTAGGAGCGGCAGTCTTCCTGTTCAATGGTGCTCCTCCTAACCAGCTTTTAATTCCAATCAGATCCCCCGGAGGACAGTTACGGATGCGGCGGTTTGATTGTCAATGACTGAAGTGCCGCCCCTGTCAAGTGCCGCCTGGGTCTGTTGGACCCAGTTGGTCCCATCATTAAGCCGGCCCTGTTGACAGACTAATTTCTCCCCCTTTCTTTGATTTTGGCGAGCAATAAATATTTGGCCTTAAACCGTCATGATGATATAAGAGCTACAGTATCTGGTGGTGCTTTAGCAATAAATAAATAAATAAGTGTCATAATAATGATAGGACATAAAATGTAGCTCCCCATAAAAGGTTTCATTAAGAAAACAAACACAGTATGCATTATTTATTTAGCCATAAAATACCTCAGAAAACTGAACTTTCTTCCAAATTGTGTGCTCAAAGGATCTTTAAACTCAGATTTAATTCTCTATGAAATATATAGATGTGTGTAGTAAAACAATATTGCAATTCACTTTTGTTAGCATTTTTACTTATCTTAAAATTATCTTTTTCTTCATAGACTTGAGTGCATCCTGCAGGACTAGTAAACTACGTGTCCCAGCCACAGTGTTATAAAAACATAATTTATGTAAGAACTTACCTGATAAATTAATTTCTTTCATATTGGCAAGAGTCCATGAGCTAGTGACGTATGGGATATACAATCCTACCATGAGGGGCAAATTTTACCAAACCTCAAAATACCTAAATAAATACACCCCTCACCACACCCACAGTTCAGTTTAACAAATAGCCAAGTAGTGGGGTGATAGAAAAAGGAGTAAAAAAGCATACAAAAAAGAGGAAGTGGAAATATAATTGTGCTTTTTTCCAAAAAATCATAACCACCAAAAAAGGGTGGGTCTCATGGACTCTTGCCAATATGAATAATAATTGTAAAGCACTTCCATTATTTATTCAGTCAGCTTTTAATGTAATTTCACTTCCCCCACATAGGCTGGAGTGCAGAAGACTGGCACTGCTACATGCTGCACAGGGAATGCTTATTGAGTGGGTGAGCTTGTTTATGTGTCCCTCTGTTGTACAGCAAAGGAAGGAAGTTGTGTAAATTTGACGTCAAGTCCTCACCTGTACTGTCTCGCTCTATCCATACATTCGTGCTGTTCCATTCCCTGTGACTCGACTGCAGACACATCGATGATGTTCCTGGTGAAAAGCAAATCTTGATCATTTCTAGTCATTTCTCAGAATATCTATATCAGGGGACTGAGATAAAATCACCAAGTAATGAAATAGGTTTGTTCAATTCAAATTCTAATTATTTTAATTTCTTTAGATATTAGATATGCGAGTCAGATGCATAAATACTCCCAAGAATTTAACTGTTCCTAAACTTAAAGGGACAATAAACGTACAAAAAAAAATTCTCACACCTAAACAAGTTTAAAATATCTATGCATGAAGGTTATATTTATGCTCTTTAACCATTTCGCTGACCTTTTTTTTCACCCCTGAGCTGAGTCAATTTTGATCTTTTTTTGCTACCTACATTTAAACCCTATTGTAGGTCAGATTTCAGTGAGTGACTAACACAAATTATATTTATAAAAATTGTATAATGTTTGCATAGATTTTAGTAAATAATATTGAAAATGGCCCAGTGACCACCATACTAAATTATCATCAAGAGTAGCCACATGTGACATAGGGACCCAATACAGGCTTTTGGGGGATAAAATATAGATTAGAGGCCCCATTGCGCAATGTATATATAATCCCCAAATGGTTTTTTTTACTTTTTTATTTAAAGGATCTGCTTTAAAAATTCTATTTCAAATAAGGGGTCTTGGAGGCTTGTAGCTCCTAAGAGAGCTAAGATTGAGGGGCTTGAATAAACATCCCCCCATCCAGCTCCCTTGCAGCTACTTGCTTTGCGATGTGACCACACGCGTAAGTGGTAACGTCACCGGCACTCCCATGAAGCATGGGAGTGCCTCCCACTAGGTCACCAGCGATCCCCAGTCTGTAGTGCGGGGGATCATTTTTACAGCAATCCCCCTACATGATGAAAAGGGCTCATCATGCGCCTGCTGGCCGTGATGTGCGTAACCAGCTATAGAAGTTAAATGTGTACCTAAATTGAAATGCATGTTTGTGCAGAACCAGTACTATTGCACTGTTCACTTGCAGATAAGGACATATCCCACTGCACTATGGATGGACAAGGACGTACTTCCACAATCATGAAAAAAAAAAAAGAGAACCTGATCTACTCAGTGCAGAAACACCTGTTTTGAAGATTTTAAGACTGTTAGACAGAAGAAAAAGAAGAACAACTTTTGTTTAATATACAGAGAACTGACCTAAAATGTAATAAATAACAGCAATACCATTTCCTACAGGAGCACAACTTGTTATGATTAGTAGCCTTGCTGCCTACAAGATTACTCTGTGCGATACTCACTGTGCGGTCTTTGCCAGGATGCGCGACAGCATGGCTTGCTCATCTGTTCGAGCTGGGTTACTTGTAGAGTTGGGTTCCGATCCATTTGGTGTCTTGTCAGGTGGGTTCTGTGCTGGCAGCAGGCGTTCATTTTCACCCTGGTCCTGGAAAAACAGATAAACACATGAAGATTAAATAACTAAACTGTAATTATGTCATAAGATTTCTAACTAACACGGAATTATGATGGGAGAATAGTGCTTGGTGAGTCTCTCATGTGAGAAAAATAAACTGTCTATGCAGTCTAGTGGCTGCTAGATCCTGATTAAAAGGGACATGAAACCCAAATTTGTTCATAACTAAGAGAGTGTAAAACGTAATTGTTCACTTTGTTCTCTTGGTATACTTTGTTGAAAAGCAGGAAGGTAGACTCAGGGGCATGCACATACCTGGAGTACTATGTGGCAGCAGGATACTTTTAACAATGTTATAAACTTGAAAGAGCACTAGATGGCTCTGAGTAGAAAATATCACCTCATTTATTTATTTTTTTACATTTAAATAAGCTTTATTGTCCAATATCAAGTGTACAAATTCAAATATGGATAAAAACAGATATAAAAGTAATACAAAGGGGGATGCTCTTCATGATAATCAGAGTCTTTATCTAGTATTATATTTAGATATGAGGTTAAGTTATCCCGTTGAGCTCAGTTCTTGCGTCTCTAAACTGTAAATGTTTGAACTTGAGTAGCCCTTCACCTCTAAGAAAATACACCTGATGATAAGAGCAATATATAAAAAAGGTGAAACCATGTCATATAATACGAGCCACAGTAATAAGTGATGAAACCATAACAACAGATATTGCCTCTATAAGCCTAAGGGAGGGAGGAAAGGGAAGAAAAACATAATTTATGCTTACCTGATAAATTCCTTTCTTCTGTAGTGTGATCAGTCCACGGGTCATCATTACTTCTGGGATATTAACTGCTCCCCTACAGGAAGTGCAAGAGGATTCACCCAGCAGAGCTGCATATAGCTCCTCCCCTCTACGTCACTCCCAGTCATTCGACCAAGGACCAACGAGAAAGGAAAAGCCAAGGGTGAAGTGGTGATTGGAGTATAAATTAAAAAATATTTACCTGCCTTAAAAACAGGGCGGGCCGTGGACTGATCACACTACAGAAGAAAGGAATTTATCAGGTAAGCATAAATTATGTTTTCTTCTGTTAAGTGTGATCAGTCCACGGGTCATCATTACTTCTGGGATACCAATACCAAAGCAAAAGTACACGGATGACGGGAGGGATAGGCAGACTCTTTATACAGAAGGAACCACTGCCTGAAGAACCTTTCTCCCAAAAATAGCCTCCGATGAAGCAAAGGTGTCAAATTTGTAAAATTTGGAAAAAGTATGAAGCGAAGACCAAGTTGCAGCCTTGCAAATCTGTTCAACAGAGGCCTCATTCTTGAAGGCCCAAGTGGAAGCCACAGCTCTAGTAGAATGAGCTGTAATTCTTTCAGGGGGCTGCTGTCCAGCAGTCTCATAAGCTAAACGAATTATGCTACGAAGCCAAAAAGAAAGAGAGGTAGCGGAAGCTTTTTGACCTCTCCTCTGCCCAGAGTAAATGACAAACAGAGAAGACGTTTGTCGGAATTCCTTAGTTGCCTGCAAGTAAAATTTTAGAGCCCGGACTACATCCAGGTTGTGCAGTAGACGTTCCTTCTTTGAAGAAGGATTTGGGCATAAAGAAGGAACAACAATCTCTTGATTGATATCCCTGTTAGTAACTACCTTAGGTAAGAACCCAGGTTTAGTACGCAGGACTACCTTATCCGAATGAAAAATCAAATAAGGAGAATCACAATGTAAGGCTGATAATTCAGAGACTCTTCGAGCCGAGGAAATAGCCATTAAAAATAGAACTTTCCAAGATAACAACTTTATATCAATGGAATGAAGGGGTTCAAACGGAACGCCCTGTAAAACATTAAGAACAAGGTTTAAACTCCATGGTGGAGCAACAGTTTTAAACACAGGCTTAATCCTGGCCAAAGCCTGACAAAAAGCCTGGACGTCAGGAACTTCTGACAGACGTTTGTGTAACAGAATGGACAGAGCTGAGATCTGTCCCTTTAATGAACTAGCAGAAAAACCCTTTTCTAAACCTTCTTGTAGAAAAAAGACAATATCCTAGGAATCCTAACCTTACTCCAAGAGTAACCTTTGGATTCACACCAATGTAGGTATTTACGCCATATCTTATGGTAAATCTTTCTGGTAACAGGTTTCCTAGTCTGTATTAAGGTACTAATAACTGACTCAGAAAACCCACGTCTTGATAAAATTAAGCGTTCAATTTCCAAGCAGTCAGCTTCAGAGAAGTTAGATTTTGATGTTTGAAGGGACCCTGTATCAGAAGGTCCTGTTTCAGAGGTAGAGACCAAGGCGGACAGGATGACATGTCCACCAGGTCTGCATATCAAGTCCTGCGTGGCCACGCAGGTGCTATTAGAATCACTGATGCTCTCTCTTGTTTGATTCTGGCTATCAATCGAGGAAGCAACGGGAAGGGTGGAAACACGTAAGCCATCCTGAAGTCCCAAGGTGCTGTCAGAGCATCTATCAGGACTGCTCCTGGATCCCTGGATCTGGACCCGTAACGAGGAAGCTTGGCGTTCTGTCGAGACGCCATGAGATCTATCTCTGGTTTGCCCCAACGTCGAAGTATTTGGGCAAAGACCTCCGGATGAAGTTCCCACTCCCCCGGATGAAAAGTCTGACGACTTAAGAAATCCGCCTCCCAGTTCTCCACTCCCGGGATGTGGATTGCTGACAGGTGGCAAGAGTGAGACTCTGCCCAGCGAATTATCTTTGATACTTCCATCATAGCTAGGGAGCTTCTTGTCCCTCCCTGATGGTTGATGTAAGCTACAGTCGTGATGTTGTCCGACTGAAACCTGATGAACCCCCGAGTTGTCAACTGGGGCCAAGCCAGGAGGGCATTGAGAACTGCTCTCAATTCCAGAATGTTTATTGGCAGGAGACTCTCCTCCTGACTCCATAGTCCCAGAGCCTTCAGGGAATTCCAGACGGCACCCCAACCTAGAAGGCTGGCGTCTGTTGTTACAATTGTCCAGTCTGGTCTGCTGAATGGCATCCCCCTGGACAGGTGTGGCCGAGAAAGCCACCATAGCGAAATGAATGAATTAGCTAGTTTAAGGACTCTAAGCCTGTCCGTAATGTCGTCCAGAGTAGCTGAACCAATGTTCTCTTCCAGAGACTCAATCCAGAATGCCGCTGCAGCCGTGATCGGCGCAATGCATGCAAGGGGTTGCAATATAAAACCTTGTTGAACAAACATTTTCTTAAGGTAACCCTCTAATTTTTTATCCATTGGATCTGAAAAAGCACAGCTATCCTCCACCGGGATAGTGGTACGCTTAGCTAAAGTAGAAACTGCTCCCTCCACCTTAGGGACCGTTTGCCATAAGTCCCTTATGGTGGCGTCTATTGGAAACATTTTTCTAAATATCGGAGGGGGTGAGAACGGCACACCGGGTCTATCCCACTCCTTAGTAACAATTTCAGTAAGTCTCTTAGGTATAGGAAAAACCTCAGTACTCGTCGGTACCGCAAAATATTTATCCAACCTACACATTTTCTCTGGTATTGCAACTGTGTTACAATCATTCAGAGCCGCTAACACCTCCCCTAGTAATACATGGAGGTTTTCCAGTTTAAATTTAAAATTTGAAATATCTGAATCCAGTCTGTTTGGATCAGAACCGTCACCCACAGAATGAAGTTCTCCGTCCTCATGTTCTGCCACCTGTGACGCAGTGTCTGACATGGCCCTAATATTATCAGCGCACTCTGTTCTCACCCCAGAGTGATCACGCTTACCTTTTAGTTCTGGTAATTTAGCCAAAACTTCAGTCATAACAGTAGCCATATCCTGTAATGTGATTTGTAATGGCCGCCCAGCTGTACTCGGCGCTACAATATCACGCACCTCCCTCTGAGCGGGAGATGTAGGTACTGACACGTGAGGCGAGTTAGTCGGCATAACTCTCCCCTCGTTGTTTGGTGAAATTTGTTCAATTTGTACAGATTGATTTTTATTTAAAGTAGCATCAATACAGTTAGTACATAAATTTCTATTGGGCTCCACTTTGGCATTGCAACAAATGACACAGGTATCATCTTCTGAATCAGACATGTTTAACACACTAGCAAATAAACTTGCAACTTGGAAATACAATTCAAATAGAATAATATTAAAACGTACTGTGCCTTTAAGAAGCACAGAAGATCTATGACAGTTAAAAATTAATAAAATTGAAACAGTTATAGCCTCAATCCTTGTAAACAACACAACTTTAGCAAAGGTTTAATCCCATTAGCAAAGATAACAATTTCTGAAAGCAGGAAACAAATTACAGAATAAAAGTTTTTATTTCAGTCAAACTATAATTCTCACAGCTCTGCTGAGAGAAATTACCTCCCTCAAAATAAGTTTTGAAGACCCCTGAGCTCTGTAGAGATGAACCAGATCATGCAGGGAATACAATGAGTTGCTGACTGAAATATTTGATGCATAGTAAAAGCGCCCCTCCCCCACACACACAGCAGTGAGGGAAAACAGAAACTGACAGAAAAAACAGATTTAAGCAACTGCCAAGTGGAAAAATGGTGCCCAAACATTTATTCACTCAGTACCTCAGCAAATGAAAACGATTTTACATTCCAGCAAAAACGTTAAACATAATCTCTAGTTATTAAACAGCTTTATGTCCTTCTTACAGTGTAATTCTAGTGAAGTACCATTCTCCCAGAATACTGAAGTGTAAAGTATACATACATGACATTATATCGGTATGGCAGGATTTTCTCATCAATTCCATTGTCAGAAAATAAAAACTGCTACATACCTCTATGCAGATTCATCTGCCCGCTGTCCCCTGATCTGAAGTTTACCTCACTCCTCAGATGGCCGAGAACAGCAATATGATCTTAACTACTCCGGCTAAAATCATAGCAAAACTCTGGTAGATTCTTCCTCAAACTCTGCCAGAGAGGTAATAACACACTCCGGTGCTATTTTAAAATAACAAACTTTTGATTGAAGATATAAAACTAAGTATAATCACCATAGTCCTCTCACACGACCTATCTAGTTGCTGGGTGCAAGAGAATGACTGGGAGTGACGTAGAGGGGAGGAGCTATATGCAGCTCTGCTGGGTGAATCCTCTTGCACTTCCTGTAGGGGAGCAGTTAATATCCCAGAAGTAATGATGACCCGTGGACTGATCACACTTAACAGAAGAAATATAAATATATTAAAAAAAAATAAATAAGAAGAAGGGGGGGGGGGGGGTTTAAAGTTCTGCCTAAATACCAATGCTTCTTTAATGATAAAGCTTGAAACGCAGATATTCAAGGTGTATCCGATTTCCACTTCTCCAGCAAATACTCATGGGTCTCAATTCTACCCTCTCTCATAAAGCAGAACCTCTCAAGTTGAAGGAGCTATTCCACCTGGGATTTCCACTCCTCCACTGTGGGGGTTGCTTGAGGTTTCCAATGTCTAGTGATCAGTATTTTGGCGCCGTTTAGCATTATATATAGTTGGTTCTTTTTCGCTTTGTTTTTTCAGTTTAGGTAGGCAGTGGAATAAGATTGTGTGCGATTGTTTTTGAATGTATACCCCTATTTTTATTTCGATAATTTTGAAAACATCCTCTCACCAACCTCTCGCATCCCCACCAAAATGTGTAGTACGTTTCTCTCTTTATCACCGTTTCTCCAGCATTTACCATCAGACCGCTTGAATATAGTTTTAAGTCTAACTCTGGTTAAGTACCATCTGGATACAAATTTAAAGTTGGATTCTTGGATTTTGGCTGAGAGAGATACCTCGGTGTGGTGTAAAAAGATTTTTTGCTATTCCTTGTTAGTCAAAGTGACTCCCAAGTTCCTCTGCCACTTGTAAATATAGTAAAAAAGAAGACTTCTATCTGTATTAAAGAGCAAATTATATTACAGAAATGAGAAGTCAGGGTAAGGGGTTCATGAGGCACAGTCTCTCATATGATGTTTTTAGTCTAGTTAAAGGATTACTTTCTGTTATAATTTTTAAGCTAAACAACTAACATATTAAAGTTAATAAACATTAATTAAAACCTGACCTATATTTTCTCCAAAACGAAGTTTCACAACGTTCTAAAAGTTATATATTTTATTCGCCGATGTCACGTTATCCTGCCCACTATTTCAGCACTGCGTGTTCAAAATACTTAAACCAATTCCTTTGTGTTTAAAGCACCATTTTGAAACCTAGGTATTGTAAACGGATTGGTACAGAGCAAAGGATACCCACGGAGTGGGTTTGGAAAACAATTAAATTTGCAGACAAGATTTCTGATATACGGTAGAGATATGTTAATGAAATGCTATTGATAAAAAGCGTATTTGGGGTAGTTAGTTAGTAACAGGCATAGAAAATATTTACTTACAGTGGCCCTTTAAATATGGTTTACGTTTGTGTGTATTAATGAAATAGTATAATTGGGAGTATGTGAACCACGAGAAATTATAGCCTTTATATTTTAATTCTTCTATTTGTTTTAATTTTGTTTCAGAAGGTATGTTATGTAGCACTATCCTACCTAAGGGAGTTGAATTCAGAATATTTGCTCTCGTTTAAGTAAGTGGCACCTCCGGGTTATGTTTGAATGGAGTTAGGGGAAAGTATACCGATCAAATCTGAGGTTATATTCTAATAATCTTGTACCATTGGGAGAAAAAAGTTCTTCCAATACTGGATAATTTTTATAAGAAGTGGTCTATGTTGTGGTAATAGCCACCCAAGTGTCCCCACGTTTACCACTTGTAGAATATCTCTGCTGATCGGCTTCCAAAGTTTATGTGAAGCATTTGAGCACAGTTCAACCTGATGTTTCGTAAAAAAAATAATAATAAAAATAATCTAAAATTAGGAAGGATAAGCTAGTTCTGTTTACTCTGGGTTTGATATTTTTCAATTTGAATTTTTCAATTTCTCCCTGTATCCTTTTGATGTAAGTATAGTGTAACGGAATTGGTAGGATCTTAAGATAATATAATATCCTAGGTGTTCATTTTTATTAATCCTATCCTTGTCATCAACGTACAAAGTGATTTTATGTTCAGAGTTGCGAATTTGTATTCCCGATAGAGGCATTTTTTCTTAATTTTTGAGAGAATACTTCTGATATTGCAAGTAAGAGGGGTAATAAAGGGCAGCCCTGTTGTGTGCCATTTTGTATTTTGAATGTGTTAGAGCGAATGCCATTTACTTTCACCTGTGCTGAGGGCTGTGTATATAGGAAGAATATATTGTTGATGAACTTGTGTCCAAATTTCAGGTGTGACATGGTGGCCCTGAGAAAATCCCTGCTCACCCTGTCAAAAGCTTTTTCAGTAAGAGGAGCATTGGGATTCTGTTCTGTGCATATGTAATTGTGTGGTTTTTATGGTGTTTGGAGGGTTGGAAGAGAAACATTGTGGAAATATGTTTTTAATTTTTGTTCAAAAGGTATTATGGGGAGGTGCTGAATCAGGTGTTTGGGCATGGGTTTTAAGATTATATAGTGAGTCATAATATTTGCGGAATATTTCAGCAATTGATGGGCTGTTATTGTGTTGGTGGCCTTGATTATCCTTGATAGCGTGTATGTGTTTTAA
>NC_069501.1:1255880834-1255900834 GCF_027579735.1 Bombina bombina | reverse complement strand
TTAATATTTCTTCTCAGTCTTGGTAATTCAAGAATTTAATTAAGACATCTCTTGGTGAAGGCTTGGGCCTCAGAACTCTATGTGCTTGTTCTATAATGTAGTGCCTTTAAGTGTACGAAATACATCTTCCAGGAAGGGCATAAAGGGGTAAAAGATTCTGGTATTGCCTCATATGCGTATATTATTCCTCCTATTTCTGTTGTCTAAAATCTTCTACTTTTTCCAGGCGAAAGTAAATATTTTCATGAGTTTGCAGTTGGGTAGAATGCAGGAGGTCTTGTTACATACCGTCTTGCTTTTCCTCAGTTAATTTGACTTTCTGTGATACTGAGTTGAGGTCTTTTTTCAGGTTTCCAAATAGTTGTCGCATTTCAGATAAAACAGCTTTTATATCATCTTTAGAAGATAGGTTTTTAAGGTCTTGTTTTGTTATGCTTGAATCATCAGGGTCATCAGCTTCAATGACTTGTGCAGCGATCAGTTTTGTTGGGTAATACGCTTATATATGCGTTACCTTTGAGACATCTCATAAATCAGCGGGTCAATCGGATAAGTGATTCTTTGAATTTTAGAGAAGCTGTCTTAACTTTGCTTATGAGATCTGCTGTCTTCTTATTCACAGATTTGAGTCAGCAGTGGTAAAAGTAACTGATGCTGATTGCTTAGGGATGTCCTCAGCTAACCAAGGGTTAATGAATTTGCTTAAGTTACTTCTAGCTTTAATTTAGCCTGTTATTGCTCCTATAAGTGCCCCATAACTGTTTTCTTTTGGTATACTATTAGCGTACATTCAGAGCATACGTTTTAGAGAAGGAGGATAATGAGTTAATCGTCTGCCCATATAAAATAAGACCTAATGAGCTAATATAGAATGTTATAAGTGTGTGTCACAGTTATATCTGGTGTGATGAGGTTATAAAAAAAGCTTCTATTACTCAACTGATGATGCCCGAGTTGAGGTGCTGTATGGGACCTGCAGATTGTGGCCATGTGGTGTAAGGCCTGTTACTCACTGTGATGGCGTTCACTTCAACCGCTGATCTTTACTCTGCTGAACTCTGGAGCTATGGAGGTGCTGGTCTAATTCCAGCTGTATCGGTATCAGCCCTTGGGTATCTGAAGTTGTACGTAAAGTGCCTCTCCGTCAGGCCTTTTGATCCGTGTGCTGAAGGGTGCTGCGGCAGCCACGTTGTGATGTTTCAGCTGGTAACCCCATGTAGCAAGAGCAGCGTGATGCGGTCGGTCTCCAGTGATACTAATCCCCCCCCCATCAGAGGAAGGTGGGCTGTCGATCAATCTTTTGCAGATGGGATGGAATGGGGTCCAGACATCACGCCAGGAAGTGAGCAGTAGGCCGGGTCGATTAAGGATGAGAATGGGCTTGAATGTCATAGGTCTGATATTGTCACCCTATTTATCATAAGTCTCCAACAGGGCTTAGGAGCTAAAGGTTCAAGCGGCCATATTCTCGCGTGGCCCAGCTCTGCCCACCTGAACATCTTTACATAAAGGAAGATATTTTGCCTAAAAATGTCCTCAGAAGCCACATATAGATGTTCAGGTGATATTTCCTTATAAGGTTTTTACATGGAATCACTTTCAAGTGACTTAGAATAGAAGTATGCCCTTTTAACTTGTCACCTACCTGAAATCTGACCTATCAGCAGGTAATGATGGCTGGAATTAACACTAATCTAATCCAGAAAGTGTCCACAGTGAAAATGGAGGGATATTTAATATGATATATGCAGCTAGATGAACACATCTAGTTAGCCAATCACAAGAGACAAATGTGTGCAGGCACCAATCAGCAGCCTGCTCCCACTAGTGAGAATATGAGCATATTAATTTTCAACAAAGGATACCAAGAGAACGAAGCACATTTGAAAATGGAAGTGAATTTAAAAAAACAAAAAATCTTAAAATGACATACTCTATCTGAATCATGCAAATTACATTTTTGATTTCCTATCCCTTTAAGCAATTACTTGCAAACATCAATACATTTAATTTGTTTAGCTCTACTATAACACAGCATGTTTTGGCTCATTCAACCATGTAGTCAGTCTGACTTTTCAGCAGTCATACATACAAGGCAGTGATGTTTTATATATCTGATTTATAAAGGTTAAATTCACAATCACAATAGTGCACTAAATACGTCTACAAACATAGCACTGCTAAACACAGATACTGTAATAAGACACTGTCCAGATGCCAGTATACTACAATGCACTGACCCTGCAACACAATATTGCCTCAGTATGGCACTGCACTGAGCACCATTCAGACAGAGCGTATCATTTTACTTTTATTATCACATTTTCTTTGTTCAAAGATATTCTGTGTTAAAGCGATACCTAGGTAGGCTGGAGCACTACATGACAGGAAATAGTGCTGCCATCTAGTGCTCTTGCCAATGTATAACATTAGTACTACATGACAGGAAATAGTGCTGCCATCTAGTGCTCTTGCTAATGTATAACATTAGTACTACATGACAGGAAATAGTGCTGCCCTCTAGTGCTCTTGCTGATGTATAACATTAGTACTACATGACAGGAAATAGTGCTGCCATCTAGTGCTCTTACTGATGTATAACATTAGTACTACATGACAGGAAATAGTACTGCCCTCTAGTGCTCTTGCTGATGTATAACATTAGTACTACATGACAGGAAATAGTGCTGCCATCTAGTGATCTTGCTAATGTATAACATTAGTACTACATGACAGGAAATAGTGCTGCCATCTAGTGCTCTTGCTAATGTATAACATTAGTACTACATGACAGGAAATAGTGCTGCCATCTAGTGCTCTTGCTGATGTATAACATTAGTACTACATGACAGGAAATAGTGCTGCCATCTAGCGCTCTTGCTAATGTATAACATTAGTACTACATGACAGGAAATAGTGCTGCCCTCTAGTGCTCTTGCTGATGTATAACATTAGTACTACATGACAGGAAATAGTGCTGCCATCTAGTGCTCTTACTGATGTATAACATTAGTACTACATGACAGGAAATAGTACTGCCCTCTAGTGCTCTTGCTGATGTATAACATTAGTACTACATGACAGGAAATAGTGCTGCCATCTAGTGCTCTTGCTAATGTATAACATTAGTACTACATGACAGGAAATAGTGCTGCCATCTAGTGCTCTTGCTAATGTATAACATTAGTACTACATGACAGGAAATAGTGCTGCCATCTAGTGCTCTTGCTGATGTATAACATTAGTACTACATGACAGGAAATAGTGCTGCCATCTAGCGCTCTTGCTAATGTATAACATTAGTACTACATGACAGGAAATAGTGCTGCCCTCTAGTGCTCTTGCTGATGTATAACATTAGTACTACATGACAGGAAATAGTGCTGCCATCTAGTGCTCTTGCTAATGTATAACATTAGTACTACATGACAGGAAATAGTGCTGCCCTCTAGTGCTCTTGCTGATGTATAACACTCTTGCTGATGTATAACATTAGTACTACATGACAGGAAATAGTGCTGCCATCTAGTGCTCTTACTGATGTATAACATTAGTACTACATGACAGGAAATAGTACTGCCCTCTAGTGCTCTTGCTGATGTATAACATTAGTACTACATGACAGGAAATAGTGCTGCCATCTAGTGCTCTTGCTAATGTATAACATTAGTACTACATGACAGGAAATAGTGCTGCCATCTAGTGCTCTTGCTAATGTATAACATTAGTACTACATGACAGGAAATAGTGCTGCCATCTAGTGCTCTTGCTGATGTATAACATTAGTACTACATGACAGGAAATAGTGCTGCCATCTAGCGCTCTTGCTAATGTATAACATTAGTACTACATGACAGTAAATAGTGCTGCCATCTAGTGCTCTTGCTGATGTATAACATTAGTACTACATGACAGGAAATAGTGCTGCCATCTAGTGCTCTTGCTGATGTATAACATTAGTACTACATGACAGTAAATAGTGCTGCCATCTAGTGCTCTTGATAATATATAACATTAGTACTACATGACAGGAAATAGCGCTGCCATCTAGTGCTCTTGATAATATATAACATTAGTACTACATGACAGGAAATAGTGCTACCATCTAGTGCTCTTGCTGATGTATAGCATTAGTACTACATGACAGGAAATAGTGCTGCCATCTAGTGCTCTTGCTGATATATAACATTAGTACTACATGACAGGAAATAGTGGTGCCATCTAGTGCTCTTGCTGATGTATAACATTAGTACTACATGACAGGAAATAGTGCTGCCATCTAGTGCTCTTGCTGATGTATAACATTAGCACTACATGACAGGAAATAGTGGTGCCATCTAGTGCTCTTGCTGATGTATAACATTAGCACTACATGACAGGAAATAGTGCTGCCATCTAGTGCTCTTGCGGATGTATAACATTAGTACTACATGACAGGAAATAGTGCTGCCATCTAGTGCTCTTGCAAATGGATAACATTCTTGTAAAACTGCTGCCATATATCGCTCCAGCCACGTGTGGAAGTAAAACAAATTAGTTTAAAAATTGCATGAACTATCAGAATCGTGAAATAATTTTTTTTTGTTTCATGTCCCTTTAACCCCTTGGCGACCGAGGACATGTGAGGCACGTCCTACAAAGGGTGTCAGTTAAAGACCAAGGACGTGCCTGGCACGTCCTCAGGGGTTTGAAGTGCTGGAAGCGATCATGATATATAATATCGAGACATCACTGCAATAACCTGGAAGCGATCATGATATATAATATTGAGACATCACTGCAATAACCTGGAAGCGATCATGATATATAATATCGAGACATCACTGCAATAACCTGGCAGCAATTGTGATCGCTTCCAGGTTATTGCAGTGATGCCTCGATATTGAGGCATCCTGCAATAACCTTTTTTAAGCATCCAATGCAGAGAGAGACACTCTGTGGCCCTCTCTGCATCGGCCAGTGATAGTGCGGATTGTTGGTGGGTGGGAGCTGTAGTAGGGAGGCGGGTGGGCGGCCCATCGTCGGAGGGACTTCCGGATCCTGTCCCTGCAGTGTGCGCGAGTGAGCCGAATCGTGCACGAGACTCATTCACAACGTATGGGAAGGAGGTAGAGGGGGAAATAAATGTTGGAAAAAAGGATCGGGGAGGGGGGTAGCTACACTATAGAAAATTGGGTTTGAAAAAAATAAATAAAAATAAAATACCTATTTTTTCTAGCAAACTGGGCACTGGCAGGCAGCTGTCAGTATCCAAGATGGCGGCAAATAGGTAGAGGGAGGAGCTAAGGGGGGGGATCCAATGCTGATATATAAAAAAACAAACAAAAAATAAACTTATTTTAGTACTGGCAGTACTGTACTTAAAGGGACACTGAACCCAATTTTTTTCCCTTTCATGATTCAGATAGAGCATGCAATTTTAAGCAACTTTCGAATTTACTCCTATTATCAAATTTTCTTTGTTCTCTTGCTATCTTTGTGTTAAAAAGAAGGCAGCTAAGAATCCAGCCAATGTTTGGTTCCAACCTGGACAGCACTTGTTTATTGGTGGGTGAATTTATCCACCAATTAGCAAGAACAACCCAGGTTGTTCACCTTTTCAAATAAAGATACCAAGAGAATGAAGACAATTTGATAACAGGAGTAAATTAGAAAGTTGCTTAAAATTGCATGCTCTATCTGAATCACGAAATAAAAAATGTGGGATCAGTGTCCCTTTAAGATGGCGGTGACAATTATGAGGTGGGGGAGGGAAGAGAGGGATCAGTAGGTGGGATGTGTCAGGCTGATCTCTACATTAAAGATAAAATTAACCCTACAAGCTACCTAATTAACCCCTTCAATGCTTGGCATAATACAAGTGTGGTGCATAGCTGCATTTAGCGGCCTTCTAATTACCAAAAAGCAACACCAAAGCCATATATGTCTGCTGTTTCTGAACAATGGGGATCCCAGAGAAGCATTTACAACCATTTGTGCCATAATTGCACAAGCTGTTTGTAAATTTAGGTGAGAACCTAAAGTTTGTGAAAAACTTAGTGAAAAAATTGAACTTTTTTTTTTTTCATATTTGATCGCATTTGGCGGTGAAATGGAGGCATGAAATATACCAAAATGGGCCTAGATCAATACTTTGGGTTGTCTACTAAATAAAAATATATACATGTGAAGGGTTATTCAGGGATTCCTGACAGAAATCAGTGTTCCAATGTAACTATCGCTAATTTTGAAACAAAAAATGGTTTGGAAAAAGTGCTACTTGTATTTATTGCCCTATAACTTGCATAAAGAACATGTAAACATTGGGTATTTCTAAACTCAGGACAAAATTTAGAAACTATTTAGCATGGGTGTTTTTTGGTGGTTGTAGATGCGTAACAGATTTTGGGGGTTAAAGTTAGAAAAAAAAATGTTTTTTCAATTTTTTCATCATATTTTATCATTTTTGTATAGCAAATAAGATATGATAAAAATAAGGGTATCTTTAGAAAGTCCATTTAATAACGAGAAAAAAAGTACAGGTATACCTCACTTTACAGCGCTTCGCTAATACAGCGCTTTGTGGAGCTGAAGTTCAACCTCCAAGGATTTTGAAACAGTGCTATAATCATTGTGAGATTGCTAGAAAAGTGAATGGCACCATTTTGTTATGCTTAGTTCACTCTGATTATAGCATTGCAATCTGTGTCTCAGTGCTAAAGTCTGGCCAATTTTACTACAGTAATTGTCACAATTTTACAGGTACAGTATTTATTGAATACTTGCTGTGCTAGTGTTAAACTGAACGTAGCACTATTGCACCCCTAATATATGTTAGTTCAAACATGTTTTTAAGATTTTAAACACTGAAAAGAAAGCTAAAACTGCCTTGTTTCACTTTAAGGCGGTTTTCACTTTACAGCGGGGCTCCGGTCCCTAACCCGCTGTATGAGCGGGGTATACCTGTATATATAATATGTGTGTGGGTACAGTAAATGAGTAGGAGGAAAATTACAGCTAAACACAAACACTGCAGAAATGTAAAAATAGCCCTGGTCCTTAAGGGTAAGAAAATTGAAAAATGGTCTGGTCACTAAAGGGTTAATTATGTTTATTTTGTATGAAAAAGGCTACAACTGTTTAAGATCATGATTGTGCAGAACTCTCTCCTAGGGAATGAATTTAGATCGTAAGGAAGATTTCTATAGCACCATCAGTGAACAGAAACATGCGTCCATACATATAAAAACAAAAAGATTATTTTTTTTAAGAAACGTGATACCCTTTTTCGTTAAGTAAAATACTATAAAATACCATCCTCTGGTGTAACAAAAAAAAATGGTTCTTTTCACCATATAAAAATAAAACATTGTTTTTATAATAGTAAAACAAGGTGTCCTTTATTTCCAATGGTCACTGGAACCCAACATGTGAGCAGTTGACATCATCTTTGCTGACAATGTGACAAACAAAATAACTGTCTCACTATCCCTGTAGGCAAATACCAAAGTGTGAAATGTCTGCAGGACTTTTCCCTACAACTTATAGAAAGTCTGATGAGTTAGACCGATCATGTGAAATACAACACTAAGCAAGAGCCTGTCTAAAAACTACTCTGCTCTTCCTAAATATATACTGCAGCATTTACATTTTTATTTAACCTACACAGTAAATAACTGTCTGCCAGTACCAACCAGACAATCATGTTCAGTCTCCACAATGTAATACTTTCCACTTCTGCAATGCACTTTCTGAGACCGTGAAACCATCTGCAAACCACCAAACGTCTACCGTTACTCCAGACAGCCAAAGACATTTTTATTAACCCCTTGTCTGTCAAACAGGATTTGAACACATTCCAGGGAACTTTTTGACAGACAGCTTTGCACTACAACTATAGGGGTTTACTACCATAATCTGATGCAATGTAAATCTTATCAATATAAAGGACACAAACACATCTTGGTTTGACAAATATAACAGGGGGGGCATTAAATTGATATTAAACAGCTCTAGTTTTAGTGTAAAAAGTGTGCTTTGTTCCACGCTCCCTAGAGAGGCAAAACAGGTAACCTAGGTTTACAAAATGCTGCAAATGTTCTAAATCAGCTGTTTGATTTGCAGGTTATAGAATTAGCTATGTGGTCTCTCTGGAGTAAGTGGGACAAACGCCACAGATATGAGGGCTTCAGGTTTGTGGGATTAAATAAAGATGGTTACAACACACTGATAGCAATTCACGGCATTAACTCATTGAGTGTCTGATACAAGTGTATGGTTCTAGACAAGTGACAAGCATAGACAGTGAAACAGTTACAGCAGGACCACTGAACAGGCTGAGTCCTTATACTCAGGGGGTTGACATTTTCTGCAGCCACCAAGCAAGGGACAGCTGTGACCCAGGCCCCAGCCCATCTCACCGCCTTGCCGTTGTCCGTCTCCCCACTGTAGCAACAGCCCATGTCCGCTCGGGGCTTGCTTGCTCGGACCAACAAACCCTTCACTATCACATGACAAGGAAGCTGCCCGAGGCTGCCAACACTTCCGCTTCCGGGCTTGTGAGTAGGAAACAGGAAGTGCACTTGGGGTTACCAGGGAAACCGCGCGGAGCATGTATAGAACCGATATATATTTTTTTTAAAACAACTTTATTACAATTAAAGCAGATCACAATGGGAAAAATAGTAAATTATAGGCACCGGTTTGTTATACTCGTTACAAAATGTTTATGTTTGTAAAGTAGTTGTTTTAGATAGAGCGTTATCTCGACGAATTATGCGGTTTATATTTTATTTGTTTTACATTTATACCTAGTTACACACAGGTTGTAGATCGATAGATCCGTAATAACTTTTTTTTTATTATTTAAATAATCAGTTTGAAAATATTTTGCACATTCCTTAACAATAGTGATGTAACAATATCAATCAATTATATTTGTTCGGTACAAACCTTAAAGATTTTTATATAAAATGTTTAGTTGTGTGTAGTAAAACAGCTGCAATATATTTCTTTTGCTCCCCTTTCATGTTAGCTCTGATCATTGTGGATTTTCTAATTCTCAAAACTGGAGATGCAACCTGCCGATGTATCAAGGCTAACCCTACTACATAGCTGTAGCTAATTGGATTTTATCTGATAACTGTAAAACAACGCACTTTATACTAACATAATGACAATGGCAAGCTAGTGTGCAAAACCAAGATACTCAAAGTCAAATTACTTCTAATTACAAGGTGGTTTAGTCTTAAAGGATCACGAAAGTTAAACTTTAATTTAAAGGTAAGGTAAAGTTTCAAGTAATTGCAATCATATATTGATAGTAAATATCACTAATAATGTAGTCGCTAACTTTTTTTTTAAAAATAATTATTTATTCTACCTGTAATCCAAACTTTTTATTTTCAAGCGTTGTATTCCATCCTCCTCCCCCATGCCACTTCCGTGTTTCTCTCTGTTATTACAGGAAGCGTTCTCACCCCTTTGTTGTCGTCACGTTTTTTGCGCGTTCACAGAGTAAGTATTTTATGCGCATGCGCCACTTCCCCCGCTGCCAGATACATTGTTGCGCATATAACGATCTAGTCATTGAACTTGTTAGTTACGTTCATCGCAGGCAGCAACTGAAATACATTTTTCGGCGGTCCGTTTTAAAACCTATTACTTTGATCTTTCCAAGTAAGTTATGTCTAATAATAATACTTATTGAAATTCAAAATACTATATTGAAATTATTCTCGCAATATTATACTTTTAATCAGCTTTATCTTTTTGAATTTATACATTTTCAAAGTATGTAATCCTTGTTTTTATTTTGGGTGGGACGCTGGCATATATTTGAATAGCTTTGAGATTTCTAATTAGAACAATATCTAATTACATTCTAACCAATGCTGCCTCACAATATGACAATATAATCTCGGTAAATTAGTAAATATTACTTTTTTTCAGTTATTCTTCTTTATTTGATATGTGAATTATTTTTTGGCGGTCAATGTTATATCTATAAGTTTTCACATTTTTAATGCTATAGCCGTGTATCAATCAATATATGATTATTTTCAATTTATTTATAACCATTTTCATCTCCAATAATTGGGATCATCTACATAGCTCATTCATAAGTCATTGTTTTACTCAATTTTTTTTGTTTGTTTATAAATGTTTTCAAATGATCAAATTTTATTTTATTTTCACTAGCTCTATATATATTCAACATTTTTAACAAATTAGCATTATAATTGTTAAAATTAATTATATGTTCTCACTTCTTTGCATTGAACATTCATGTTACATTTCTTTGAATTTCTATAGTCAATTTCTTTGATTTCAATAAATTTCTGTGCTGCAGGTTAGTTTTCAGCTTTTAAAACTTTATAAGTGATGTGTTACTCATGTTTGGATATTTTAATAGCTTCTTGAAAGCTCTTTTCTTTATCTATTCTTTAGTGTTATCTTTCAAATATTTCAAACCCCTTTTATTCTACATTGAAAGAACGTAAATATAGATAAAGAAAGCACTAAAGACAGAGAAACAGAGCTTACTATATCTAGAATTCAAATTATCTTTCAATATTTTATCTGAAGAACCCTAAAAAAATAATATAGATGTGTACTTACAAATAATTAAATTTAATTTAACTCTATATATATATATATATATATATATATATATATATATATATATATATATATATATATATATATATATATATATATTTATATATATATATATATCTCAATCTCTCTCTCTCTCTCTCTCTCTCTCTCTCTCTCTCTATCTATCTATATATATATATATATATATATATATATATATATATATATATATATATATATATACAGATCTATATATAGATCTAGATATATGTATTTATCGCACAATATATATATATATAGAGAGAAATAGATTTATATATATATATATATATAGAGAGAGAGATATATAGAGAGAGATACTGAGAGATCTCTCTCACTATATATATATATATATATACCTATATGTAGCTATATAGATATATATATATATATATATATATATATATTTTTATATGTTTGATATATATATATATATATATATATATGTGTATATATATATCTGTATATGTGTATATATATATATATATATAGATTTAATTTTTTGCATGTGGCATAGCACTACATCCGTATATGTGTATCTACAGCCTTGTTGCAATCCTCAAGGTGTAATTTAGTATAGCATAATTCTGTGGAGTGCTCTCAAAGGAATTTGTATGTAGATAAGAACCAATCAATCTTTATTTACAACCTCTGATATAAATCAAAAAGAGTAGAAGTTTAGTCCTACAGATGTCCTTTATCAAAACTAATACTAATCAGATAAGCTGAAAACAGCGCCTCACTTGACCGCAGTTCACCGGCAATGAACTATAGATAACCTATTTTACTGCTTTTAGCATTTGAGGAGCTGTTTTCAGCTTATATTCTCTTTTTTTATTTTTATGAATGACTTTTGTATAACAGATGTTGTAAATAAATAATTTTCTTTATGGTCCACATACAAAGAGCAATGTTAGTTCTCCCTACCCTATCAAGCGAAAACACACACATATATATATATATATATGTATATAGATATATATATATATATATATATATATATATAACTATATATAGAGATATATGTACATATAAATCTAGATAGATATAGATAAATAGAAACAGAGAGACAGAGATATAGAGAGCGAGAGAGAGAGATAGATAGATAAAAAGAGAGATAGAGAAAGAGATGGAGAGAGACAGAGACAGATAGAGTCTGAGACAGATAGTTATAGAGAGAGAGAGAGACAGAGATAGAGATAGAGAGAGAGAAAGAGAGAGACAGCGATATAGATAGATAGAAATAAAGATAAAGATAGAGATAGAGAGAGAGAGAGAAAGAGAGACAGCGATAGAGATATAGAGAAATAGAAAGACAGAGAGAGATAGAGAAAGAAAGAGAGAGAAACACATAGAGAGAGAGAGACAGAGAGAGATAGAAAAAGATAGACAGTGAGAGATAGACAGTTAGAGAGAGAGAGAGACATATACAGAGCGAGACATTGATAGAAAGAGATAGAGATATAGAGAGAAAGAGAGAGAGAGACAGAGATAGACAGAGAGAAAGAGAGTGATAGAAAGAGAGAGAGAGATAGAGAGAAAGAGAGAGAGAGAGACTGAGATAGATAGACAGATATAAATATAGTAATAAAAAGAGAAAGAGAGATATAGATAGAGAGTGATAGAAAAAGAGACATAGACATAAAGACAGTGAGAGAGACACAGAGATAGAGAGAGACACAGAGATAGAGAAACATTGAGAGAAAGAGATATAGATAAACAGCTAAAGATAGACAAAGAGAAAGATAGATCAATAAATAGACAAATATAGAAATAGAGAGATAAAAATATAGTGAAACATAAAGAAAGAGAATCAGAGATACAAGGAAATAGAGAAAGAGAGAGAGACAGTGAGAGAGACAGAGAAAGATAGAGATATAGAGAAACAGATAGACAGAAAGAGAGAGACAGAAATAGAGATAGACATAAAGAGAGGGAGAGAGAGAGACAGAGAAAGACAGCGAGAGATAGAAAGAGCGAGATATAGAAAAAGAGAGAGAGATAGAGAGAGACATAAATTGAGATAGACAGAGATAGATAAGTAAAGAGAGAGAGACCGAAATAGAGCAACAGAAATAGAGACAGAGAGAGAGAGGCAGTGTTTGAGATAGAGACAGATACAGAGCGAGACAGCGATATAAGGAGAGATAGAGAAAGATAGAGACAGAGAGAGATAGACATAAAGAGAGAGATAGAAAGAGAGATATCGAAATAGAGAGAGATACAGATACACATAGAGAAAAAGAGAGAGATAGAAAGAGACATATTTAGATTTACACATAACTCTAAATAGAGAGAGAGAGAGTCTTATAGATTAATAAATTTAGAGAGATATTCATATATAGAGAGAAATATAGAGAATGAAATTGAAAAAAAGAGAATTAGACAGATAGACAGACATACATGAATTAAAAATGATGTACCCTTTGCCCACAGTCGTTGAGATGGCATAACCCCCTATTACTATATATAGTGACACTGTGTAATCCAATATTAGTGTATATATTCATTTAGACAGTCTGTATTATTTCATTGACACTCATGGCATGACCCTACCCGCACAAGAAATATATACAGTTTGAATAGTATTCTGTGACATGGTCCAGCACCCACGTACTGTCTATAGTAGTATTCTATTGACTCTAACATTATTTTTAAACACCATGCTGTAGTGACACTTTATTTATTATTTTTTAATTTTTTTTAAAAATAGAAAGACACATACATACACAGTCACATACATACATATACACATACACACACACATAGAGAATGAGTTATTCCAAAATTATAACTAACTCATATATCAATATAAATATTTTTTTAAAAATACATCATGTAATACTGACAAGATATAATTTCCTTTCAAAATTTTACATATAATTAATTTTTTTTTTATAATTTTTTTTTCTTCTTTAACCACCCTTGGTGGGCCATTGTCTATTGTGACCTGTGCACTACCCTTTAGTTTATTATTTTTTAACTTAAAATGTAAAA
Source organism: Bombina bombina (assembly GCF_027579735.1). Taxonomy (NCBI): domain Eukaryota; kingdom Metazoa; phylum Chordata; class Amphibia; order Anura; family Bombinatoridae; genus Bombina; species Bombina bombina. Next base: position 1,255,887,220 of record NC_069501.1, on the reverse strand, counting down.
TTATTTTTTAATTATAAATATTAAAAAGAAAATATATATATATATACAGTTCTAACACTATACTAGTTATAGAAATCCTTGTCTACATCATATATTAAATTATAATATCACTTTTTTTTTCTTCGATGTTTATTACAGACATTAAAAAAAAAAAACAACATAATTACATGAAGTTCAAAGTTATCTAATATGTAATTTAAAATTATACTATCAAATTTACACATTTAAATTGACATTAATGTATTAATATTTTATTTTAAGATTTCAATTTTCTCGTAAAATATGACAATTAATCTAAAATTGGAATATTAAAACATTTTACAATAATAACACATATATATATAATACAAAGAAAAAGGTTAATACAAATAACTAATTGATTGTAATTTATTTTTCAGATTGAAAGTTATGCCTGACTGCATTGTAATTGGGTGCACCAGCTCTAGCAAGAGAGTTGGTGGTCAAAAAGATGTCAGCTTTCATGTCTTTCCGAAGACTCATGAAAAGATTAAATTGTGGTTGCAGCAAACCAATCAATATACAGGCGATCAAATGGAAATAATGGTCCAACGTATCTTTGATACAAATAAAAACCTAAGATACAGGATGTGTTCAAAACATTTCCATCCTGATTGCTACTACACACATGGCGTGAACAAAAAATTAAAACCAGATGCTGCACCAACAATATTTCCTTCGAGATTAACTCATTATTCTCAAACACCTTCAACTGATAAACCTGATGCATCAGGATCAGCTTTAACTTTCCAGGAATCACCATCCACCTCAACAACAGCTTTTCTACTTGAAAAAAGAAGCAGAATTCAAAGATGTCATGCATGTGGTCAAAAATGTAATATCATCACTACAGAATCTTCAACTAATACTGAAAATATAGTTCATCAAGATAGCTCTACGCAATTTGATAATTTCCATGGCACTTTGAGTTCAAGTGTACAAACTTACAAAATTATTCCAACATTTTCTAAAGGTACATCGACAAGGGACTATTTTAAAAAAAAAGATCAATACACCTGGACTATGGGTGACATATCAAACGACAATACTATTGAAGGCAGCATTGCATTTCAAAGTGCAGAACTGATGGCTGAGGGTATAGAAACAAACTTACTGCAGAATCCAGTCTTACAAGTGGATATTGAAATTGATAATGTACCGCAAATTATCAGTAATCCTATAGCTGATATAATACCAGAGAGTGAAGTTTCTGAAATTTCATTCATTTCATTAAACTCAGAAAATGATGACAACGCTATGATTGAGGACCAAGACACAGGATCAAAAGATCCTACATACCTGCCAGAGACAACAGAGGAAACCATGGACGAGTTTTCAATCCAAGAAGAATTAAATAATTTGGTATTTGTAGAAGAAAAAAAATACATAGTATTTGAAAGATGTTTGGATGAATTATTAAAATTAATCCCATGCCGCTTCAAAAACAATTGTGATTCTCCAATGATGTCAACTCAAAAAAGACTAGTAGGGACTATGTTGATAGTAACCGGAGAATGTGAATCCGGTCATAACTCTGCATTATGGTATAGTCAACCTACTATCGGCCAACGACCAGTAGGAAACATTCTTGCCTGTTCCTCGCTACTTTTCACAGGTAATCAATTTGAAAAAATTAATGATTACTTTACATATTTTGGTATACCTTTTTTGTCAAAGCAAACGTTTTACAATTACCAGAAAACATTTCTGTTTCCGACTGTGGACATCTTCTGGAAAGAAGAATGTTCAAAAAATCTTGAAACTTTCAAAGGACGTGGTATCGCAATAACAGGAGACGGACAATGCGATAGTCCAGGGTTTTCGGCAAAATATTGTACATATACAACCATGGAGGCCAAAACCAAAAAAATTTTAAATTTGGAAATTATTCAAGTCACTGAGGCAACATCATCAGTTGCGATGGAAGCAAAAGGATTTCGGCGTGCAATGAACCAAATGATAAGCAAGGGATTAATGCCAGTGATGGTTGCCACCGACAGGCATGTCAGTATAAGGAAAATACTGCGTGAAGAATACAAAAACATCAATCACCAATTTGACATTTGGCATTACACCAAAAGCCTAAAAAAGAAAATAATTGCTGTCAGTAGAAAGAAAAATTGTTCTGAACTTTCAAAATGGGTATTATCAATTGCCAATCATTTATGGTCCTGCAGTGTTTCTTGTGAAGGTGACGTCGAGAAAATGGAAAAATTGTGGAAATCATGTCTATATCATGTACTAAATATACATTCTTGGATAGACAATGGCGTAGAATGGACATGTGGTCATGGTGAATTACAAAAAGATGAAGAAAGAAAGAGAAAATGGCTGACAAAGCAATCGGAGGCTTTCCATGAGTTGGAGAAAATAGTGTTGAACGATCAAATTATTAAAGATTTACGACATCTTAATTTTTTCTGTCATACCGGTAAGCTCGAGGTCTTCCATAGTTTGGTCTTGAAGTATAGACCAAAAAGAATCCATTTCAGGATGGATGCTATGGAGGCTCGTACAAAACTTGCCGCTCTTGCAAACAACATGAACACACATCGTGTTCAATCCAAAGTTAAGCATCCAACAACACGAAGTGGAAGTTATGGTGAATTGCAATTCGACACATATTTCCCCAAAAGTAAAAAAGAATGGATGGTGCGACCTGTATATGATGACATGGATTTGTCTTACATCCATAAAATGAGTACGGAGGTCTTGAATTTAGTGGAAGGCACATCGACACATTCATGGGAATCCAAAAACATGCTTTTACCACCAAACATTGCCTCCACACCTCGCCCGGACAAAAAATTACTCATTGAAAAGCATACATCAAGATTTGGTCAAAGAAAACTTTAACATTCAACTATGCGCTAATTTCAAATCTTGATTATTTTATTATTTTGATTTTTGGTGTTATAAAATTTTTTTTTTTTTGGTTATTAAAGTTTATTATTACAAGTGATATTGTCTTTAATTTATTATATATTTAGTTTATAATTTTCTCTTTACATAATTTTTAAAATAAAATTTGATTTATATTAGAAATTATATTATAAAGAAAGTTTATCGATTGTCTATATTAATTTATTTCTACATCTATATATATATATATATATAAATCTTTCTCGATTTTTATATATATATATATATATATATATATATATATATATATATATATATTTATATATCACTCTCTCTCTATATATATATCTCTAAATATATATATATTTATATATCTCTTTCTCTCTCTGAAGCTCTCTCTATTTCTATCTATTTCAATCACTTTCTCTCTCTTTTTCTCTATCTCTTTCTATATCTATGTCAATCACTTTCTCTCTCTTTTTATCTCTCTCTCTCTTTCACTCACTCTCTCTCTCTTTCGCTCTCTCTCTCTTTCGCTCTCTCTCTCTTTGTCTCTCCTTTGCTCTCTCTCTTATTCTTTCTCTATATTTCTTTCTCTCTATTTCTTTCTTTCTCTCTATCTATTTCTTTCTCTTTATTTCTTTCTCTCACTCTCTCTATCTCTCTTTCGGTCTCTCTCTCTCTTTCTTTATCTTTAGCTCTATCTCTTTATCTCTCTTTCGTTCTTTTTCTCTATCTCTATCTCTTTCTCTCTCTCTCTCTATTTTGCTCTATTTTTATCTATCTTTCGCTCGATTCCGCTCTGTTACTCACTCTCTCTCTCTATCTCTCTCTTTCTCTCTCGATCTCTCTCTTTCGATCTCTCTCTCTTTTGCTCTATCTCTCTCTCTTGCTCTCTCTCTCTCTTTTGCTCTATCCCTCTCTATTTCTTTCTCTCTATTTCTTTCTTTCTCTCTATTTATTTCTATTTCTTTCTATCTCTCTCTCTCACTTTCTATTTGTCTCTCTCGCTCTCTCTCTCTTTTGCCGCTCTATCTCTCTTTTGCTCTCACTCTCTCTATTTCTCTCTCTCTCTCTCTATTTCTCTATCTTTAGCTCTCTCTCTTTATCTATCTTTCGTTCTTTTTCTCTCTCTCTCTCTATTTTGATCTCTTTTTCACTCACTTTCGCTCTGTTACTCTCTCTCTCTCTCTTGATCTCTCTCTCTTTCTCTCGATCTCTCTCTCTCAAACCCTCTCTCTCTCTTTCGCTCTATCTCTCTCTATTTATGTCTCTCTCTCTATTTATTTCTCTCTCTATTTATTTCTCTCTATCTATTTATTTCTATATCTCTATTTCTTTCTCTCTATTTCTTTCTGTCTCTCTCTATCTCTCTCTCTCTCTCTTTCGCTCTGTCTCTCGTTCACTCTCACTCTCTCTCTTTCACTCTCTCTCTTTCGCTCTATCTATTTCACTCTCACTCTCTCTCTTTCACTCTCACTCTCTCTCTTTCACTCTCACTCTCTCATATATATATATATATATATATATATATATATATATATATATATATATATATATATATATATATATATATAGAGAGAGAGAGAGAGAGAGAGAGAGAGAGAGACATTTACAATTTTAAAAATATATAATTTTATAAAGATAAATTTGTACATAATATAAGATAATTGACATAATTTACAATATTGAAATTCATTTCACGTATATCTAAACATTTTTTTTTTTAATATATTTTTCAAAATACTCAATTGAATACGTAGTCATGAACTAACATATAAGTGTATTCAATCATTAGTATATAAAATAAAAAATTATAAGCTCAATATCTCAATTATTATTAAAAAAAAAAAATATTTTAAGATTGTAGTAAACAGTATTGAGTTTGTGAACTATACAACATGATTTATATATTTTATTATTAAAAAATTAAAAAAATGTCTCATATATATATATATATATATATATATATCTATCTAAATATATATATATATATATATATATATATATATAATTTTTTAGTCTTAAATTTAAAATTAAAAACTTATTTAAAAATAAAATAATAGAATTCATATATCCAAGAATCATAGACATAAAAAATTACACAAATTTATATTCAAATTTTAAATATTTTTAATCAAGTTTTTTAAAAATTAAAATTTTTTAAACATATCAACTTTAGTGAATTCCTGAAAACAAAAATATAAATAATATGATAGAAATAGAATTTTTAAATATAAATTTTTGATAAACTAATCTAATATCATCTCTGTTGCTGGTCCGTCATCCTCAGGGTAATGGAAACCAACATAAATATTATCCGGAGCTGGGAAACGTCGTCGAATACTATTGACTACACACGATGGTATAGGTTTCCTATTTCTTGGACCCATTTCGCCATTTATCCATGTTGAAAAGGCTCTATATGACAGTTTACGATATGCTCTATTTCAAAAAAGAGAAGTTAAAAATTAGCTGTTATAAAAATAAAAATGAATATATATATAAATTTATCAAGTTGATAAAATTGAGTTCAGCAGCGTGTAGTTACATGGGATCCAGCTCTGATTGTCTAAGATGCCATTGTGTTAAAATAACTTAAATAAGTCTGCTGTTTGCACATTTTTCATAGGCTTACCGACAAAGTAATCACAGATGTAAAGAGTATATTAACATTATTGTGCAGGTAATGCAAACAAAGGTGCTATTGTAATTGCGGGAATATTTATCTTTTAAATCAATATAAATTCAGGAGTACACTGTCAGTTTTATCTAAATGTGTTTTTTTTTATGCTAAAGTATATATTGACTATTAAAACTATATTTTCGAACTATAACAAAATAACGGTTGACTCTTCATTAAAAAATTTTAATGAATTAAAATTACCTTTGCGTAATAGCTTGTCGGGATTGACTACGCATTGGTCCAAGACTTCCTATTATTTGGGCAACACGGTTTAGGAAACCCTGATCATTTTCATGTATGTGATTTTCAGACTCGCAAATACATGATTTACCATCTGGTATGTGGTACAGAATCTCTTCCTTTTCACGACAACAAATGCTTTCAATTATGGAAGGCATAAGTTGACAGTTACCACAAAGACACCATTCTAAATTTTCAAGACGAATAGAATTTTCATCGATTGAATAACTTTGATTTTCTGAATCGTCAGCAGATGACTCCCTTTCAAGTTCTTCTACAGATCTTCTTGGATCCCATTGATCACTTTGGGAAACATCTATTTCTCTTATCTCCGCATTCCGTTCAGCTATTAGAGTTTGCATCTGAAACCAATAACAAATAAAACAATATTTAATAATCTTATATATATATATTATGGTTTATGTGTAAATGTGTGTGTATATATATATATATATATATATATATATATATATATCTTTATATATATATATATATATAAATGTATTTATATAGATATATATATCTATATAAATATATATATATATTTTATATATATATATATATACACATACGAATAAAT